>NW_015667272.1:177020-193556 GCF_001515625.1 Sinocyclocheilus rhinocerous
CCCGCAAAGCCTGGCCACTGCCGACAGGGCCCTCCGATGAGCAATAAAAAGGGGCCGTTGTTGCCGCTGCGGTGGAGGGAAGATGAGACGGACGCTTCTGTTTTTCTCTCCCTGCATCTACCTCCTAATGCCCACAGAAGGAAAAAGAAGAAAGAAAGAGAGGAAAGGAAGCAAAGTGTGGCGTTCTGGGGCGTTCCACCCCCCTCTCCCCCTTTTACCCCAGAGGAGCTGTGTTGAGGAGAAGAGAGGGGGCGCTTGGGCTATGTGATAGGGAGAGCATGCGGGCACGGTTCGGCCCCCAGGCAGAGGGAACGAGGTCTGCTGCATGATTAATCTGGCTGAGGGCAGGAGGACCGCCACAGGCCTGCCGCATTAACTCCCTGCTCTCCCGCTACACACACACGCACAAACAAAAAACACACACCCACGGAAAATCTGGGTTGATGGCCAGTACGTGAGCCAGTGTGTCCACCTGCAGCAGAGGCAGGGTTAGTTTGTTTGGAAAGTGGAGCGAGTCTTTGTTTTTGCCACAGGCTCAGTCTCGCCTCTGTCACATGAGAGGCTGCACGCGGGAAGTCACAGGGATGTTTGTCTATTGGCATGCTGCTTGGACATGGTCACTGGATGTTAAACTTGTGCCTCGGAGCAGATAAGAACATCCCAAAAAAAGAATAAGACAAGAAGAGGTCTATTAAGGCTATCATAGTATTCAGTAATTTGATTTTTGGTGGTCATTTTTTATTTGTTCTCAATTTTTCTCTCAATGGCTTGTATCTTATCCTACTTTTCATGCAACTATGTTCTGTGTTGAACAAAAACTAATATTTATGATACTCCACAGGTTGTTCTGCTGGTTAATTGTGGTCAGACTAGTTCCAAGTGTATATATGCAGCAGTGGAGCTCTTCGGTCATTTGCTGAGACTCTGGCCAGCTCCAGGCCCAGGCAGACAGTGGGTTAAACTCCTGCAGTCTGCGCCGCATTAACTGGAAAGGAATGAAGTGTCAAGCGTGTTCTCACCCTGTGCCGCCACATTGAAGAAAATGGGCCTCCTTTTTTAACGGGCCTCCGTTAGGACAGCTCTGTCTGTTTACACTCGACAGATTTAAACGCTTCCAAAAATGGCACCCACAAACAACTTGGCTTCCTCAATGCATGAGGGCCAGTTCAAGAGCTTGCTTTTTGTTCACCCTCCCTGTCTTTCTCTCCCTCTTTCAATTTCACTTTTCCTCAGGTTTGGACTCGACACATATAAGCAAGAAAAATCTAAAAATCCAACTGATAGTAGTTTTGAATTTTAACAGTAGAGGTGGGAAACAGGGTAGGGTGTGTGTGGGGTGGGGTAGGGGGTTATACAGTGAACCCCACCAGTCCACACAGCCCTGCCAAACTGCTTTTAAAAACCCTGTTTTATTTATAGTGCACTGTATCTATGGCAACCAAAGAGGTCAGGCAAGCCGGGCCTGTGTTTCACCCTGCTCTAGGGATTAGGATTTCACAGAGGTTCTCTGATGTGCAGAAGGTGGGCTGGAGCTACTCACCAACTGAATGCCACTGACTAGTGGGAAAGAAAAACTCTCCGGAGTCCTGAGGAGAGGCTGGAGAGCTGCAGTGGGAATTCTGAGGAGAGAGAGTGGGTGGGGAAGATAGGGAGCTTCAGCAGACTCACGGAAATGGAGAGAAGTGTGATGCCAACCTTAATGAGCTAGTCTAGGCTCTGGAGAGCAAGCCGGTAGTGCTCGATTGGGGTTGTTTTTGCTAGTTCTCACTGATACCCGGACCAACTGATACCCAATCCAACTTTAAGGCTGTTGGCAAAAGCAACGGCATAAATATTTACCACAAAACTTGGTTCCAAGTAGTGTTGTCAAAAGTACCGACTTCGGTACCAGTCGGTACTGAAATTTAAAAAAATGTGACGATGCCAGCATTTCCAGCGAGCATTTTGAGCGATGTTGAGCGGATTCTTAAACACCTCTGATTGGCCATTATGTTCACATGCTCAACAGATCTGACTCTGATTTGCTACAATGATCATCTCTTCACGCTCTTCACCAAGCGCTTATCAACATATCTGTTGAGCGTGTGAACACAATGGACAATCAGAGGTGTTTAAGAATCCGCTCAACAGCACTCAAAATGCTAGTGGGAAATGCTAGTATCGTCACATTTTTTACATTTCAGTACTGACTGGTACAGAAGTCGGTACTTTTCACAACAATAGTTAAGCAAAAAGACTTGTGACAATAGTGTCACAGGTGAAAAGGGTTCAGAAGCAGCAGGAGAGGTTGCAAGAACTTGGAGCAATTTGGGGTCAATCAAACAGTCCTCAATTCCAAGATAACATGGGACTATTACAAAGTAGATATTTACAATTTTGTCTAAAGTCCTGAGCTATCTGAGGTCATTAGCCCATTACTCATAACAGAGATATGATAGGTGGCATAAAGAGAGAAACTCTGTAAAGCGGAAGATTTTTGTGGCCTTGTTATTTTCATCCCAGGCTCTGCGTCCAGGAGCCGTTCCAAATCTGTGCGTGGGAGCCAGTTGGAGTAGACCAAAGAGAGAGAGAAAAAAGAAAGAGATTTGGAGGGGGTGCTTTGACATGCTCTCCAAGAACGGCACCGCTTGAGCATGTGGACTTCCGGATCCCTCCCGGAGTGCACACAGTCAGCGTTGCTAGGAGACAGACTTCTGTGGGGTTGGTGGAGGATGACGCCTGGCAGGGTAGGAGGTGGAGTATGATTGTACGATTGGCCTCCACTCTTTTGGTTGGAACGAACTCAGTCCGCAACTCTTCCACAGCGTGGTCATTTCTCTAACCTCCACACCTGTGATGCCACCCCCAATCTCAAGGGGGTGCCATCAGCACCTGTGGCCACACAGCTTGTAGCACAAACACAGGCTTGTGACCACCACTATGAACACGGTTGCCAGGAGACCGGAGGTGTTAGATGTAGAAGGCTTGCGCTGTTGCCAGGAGATGGTGGTTCTGACTTCGAGGGAGACTTGGGGCTCTCGGGGGGCTGGCGTCGCCAGTGGGACGAGGGCTGGCGTTGCTACGAGATGCCACTGGCCAGGCAAGAGTTGTGTGCTGGAGAGGAGTTACGGGCACAAAAGACTTATATGCATCAATGGGCATCACACTGAGGAAAAGTGTGTGTCACATTGGTGACTGGTTAAAACTGAACAGGCTAAAAGGGTGACAATATACCACGACTCATTATAATACACTTCAGTAAACTTCAGTACACAGTGAGACATCTGTATGCATAAACAAATTGCTCATTATCACAGCTTACCACTGAAGAGTTCCTCACGGTGAGGCATAACAGCTTTTACCAAGATTGTCAAGACTGCATCTGATGCACAAACTTGAAGATGTCAGAAGTTTGTTTTAAAGGCCGGGACACACCAAGCCGACTTCAAAGAACTAGCGGCGACGAAAGCCAACGGTGTTGTCGCTACACGTCGGCTGCGTCTGGACCAAAAAGCTGCGCTTGAACACATCTCACTGACTGCAAAATAACACATGCCTTCTGCGCCTGCGTGAGAGGAATTAACTGTCCATATCAGCAGCCACTGTATATCAATAGATTATTCATCATTCAAAAGGAGAAACCAAAACAAGGATATACGAGATATGCGCAGATGTACAACGTAAACAATACAGTACTTGTTTACCATTTTAACATCCAATCAGAGTTCTCAGTCTCCCAACAGCCCCGACACTGATTCAACAAAGTGCCGCATGCAACTTACTAGTTGAGGTTACTTTTGATGTTATCAAGGTCTCACGTCCTTCATGCTCGTTGTACAACCTGTGATGTTACTGCTCAAGAATGCATCCCATTGCAACAACACCAAGAGCACACATGCATGCAAACATGAGTGCACACATATGGGTAATGTGAACTGGGCTTATACGGCATTGCCAATCCTTCTACAGAAGCTGCAATGCATGCTGGTATATTGCTGTTGAGCGTGAGCCCGGCTGAGCCTCAGAGCTTCATTTATCAGTAGGGACACACACACAAAGGACTCAGTGTGGGGGGGCAGCAATTGGATCTACGCCTCCCTGGTGCCCCAAAGACCTACTCCAGCCCCCATCCCCCAAATCCTCCCTCTCTTCCTCACCCTCCTCTCCTTCATCTCACCGTTATCTGCACACCGCTCATGGCTTCAGGAAACGCACGGCACATACGTGTGCAGATGCAGACAGATATGAGCATGCCACAGACACATGCTGTGACATGTCACACCCTCTCTGGGTTGCTAGACCTAGATGGCTGAAAACTTTCAACTTGAAAGATATCTCTCCAGCTGTGGGCTGAGAGGAAACGAACTGCCCCACATCTGTCTACAACATCCTTGTGAACTAATTTCTGCTCTTGTCTTAATAGAGATGTTAAGATTTTGTCAGTTTGAGATAATTCTGTTCATGTTACCTCACCGAATACAAGGAATTACACCTACACCAGTACGCAGATTAGGCTTACAGATCTGCAGCTATACAACTCAATCTGTCAGTGTCTCATCTTCTATCCATACCCTTTACTGACATTGTTCTTCCCTTGTTTTTTGTGGTGGTGCTGGTTGTTGTTGTTGTTTCGAGCTGTGGTGGAGTTGGAGCTGTGGGGAAGAAAGCGACGTCTGATCTGGGCTGGATTTGTGCTCGGCTGTAGTTGTGGCTGAGGCAGTGCTGTTGGCTCCTGGGCAGGCAAGCAGGCCCCTGCAGCCCGGGCCCTCTTCCAGCATGGGCGGCAGCAAATCGGACAAAGAAGCTCAGTCTCTCCGGGTGTGTGCCTGTGTGTGTGCGAGTGGTTCTGTAGAAAGACCCTGGCGAGCCCAGCGCAAGGGTCTTATCCTCACGGCTCAAACACACGCCACCAGCTGCTGCCCTCTTCCTGTGCTTTCATTAAGGCAGTCTCTGTCCTGTTCCGTAGGGTAATACGCACATGTTACAGTCCTCAGAAAAGGGAGCGAATATCTGTCTTCTCCCCTTCCTCTGTTTAATTTCTCTCTCCCTTGACTCTGTTGAAAGTGATGCAACAAAACTAGATCGCTGCCATTATAATCAACAAAGCTACCCTGCTAGCACGCAGTGGCTTTGTTGATTATAATGGGAGCGATCTAGTTTCGATGCGCTGTTTGCTTGCAGTATAGACGTGATGGTACTCTCTCTCTTTTTCTCTATCTGTCTAGGCACACTGGCCAGCATAAAGAGAGGTGCCAGCCGGAGCTCATACCCACTGCAGCATTCACAGCACAATGAAATATCTCTGTCTTTGGCCGGCTCTGGTCAGCACTGGCCTGCTTTTTCTTTGTAGTGTGTGTGTGAATGAGCGCATCTGAAGGTTAGCATATTTCTTCATGTGTATTTCTAAGCAGGTGTGGGTGTCTGTGCATGTGTGTAAAGTCTGTCGGAGCCGCAGTGTGCAGAGCTCTGAGCCTAGAGCCAAGCCAGGCATTGCCAGAGGGAGCGCCTGCTATGTAGGGCGACGGGCAAGCTGGACGCCAGTGGAATATCAACGCAGAGCTGCCGTCACTCCTCCCAGCAGCCCACCTGCCCACTCTCTTCACTCCAGAGAGAGAGAGAGAGACAGAGAGAGAGAGAGACAGACAGTGGGAGAGAGGGAGAAGGGAGGGGTGGGGGGTTTCAGGAAATTGCCAGGTAGTTTCCAGACCCACTTCCCTGTGTCGCGCCCAATTAATCAGGGCCGCATCCATGCTGGCTGCCCTCTCCCTATTAACAGGAGGTGTGTGTGTGTGTGTGTTCAGAAAAGTGACCAAGAAACTTCATTAAATTAGTTTAAGTCACTGAGGTGTGTTTGAAGTAGCTAACTTTTTTAAGTGCCATAAAGCTCTTTATTTTTTACTTATTGTGCTATCCTTTGTTCTCATTTACATGTGTGTGTGTGTGTGTGTGTGTGTGTGTTTACAGGGCTTGACAGAGTGTCCGCTAACACCTGCAAACCTCACATTCTCTCATTTTTACCTCCTGCAGTGCATGCACACCTGGACACACACACACGGGTAGACACACGCACATGAACACACCCACATTCACACCAGCTCCTTTTCGCTGAAATTTTTCAGGTTTCCACTGATTGTTTAGCTGTTTTTTGGTTTAAGCTTCCCATCATGATGTGATTCTTAGCTGTCTTTGTGTGTTTGTGTGTGTGCTATAAGATTGCAATCAGCCACCACTGTGTGTGTTTTCACCTGCGTGTCATTATTTCCAGCCAAATCAGTGGCTAAAGGTGTCGTGTTCATGTTGGTCTTTCCTGACACATGGTCCTGCAGCAGTGTCACGCATTGTACTATTTATGTAAATTAATTTGTATGTCAGTTTTGCAGATGTCACTCCCATGATTCCGAGCATGGTTGGGTTTATTTGAGAAAAAAAAAATGTGTAAGTTTGCCTAAAGTAAACTGTGTTGTCGTGTGCCTGTGCGCGGTATAATCACCGCTCTGAGTAAACCTGTGTGTGTGTGTGTGCGCGTGTGTGTGCGTGTGTGTGTGTGTGTGTAGCGTGCAGTGCTGCGTGGAGGACGGGCACGGTATGAGCAGAGAGACAGCTGCCCTGACAGATGCCAGGAGGCAGGACCCCACTGGGGAGCAGGGGGGGACGGAGCTGGCACTCTCTCACCCCAGCGGAAACACCATGGGCTGCAGAGGAAGTGGGCAGGGGGAGAGACCCTGTTTGTGTGGGTGTGGGTGTGTGTGTGTGTGCGAGGTGTAGATGATTCTCCCTTCATCTCAGCTTGTGTATGGCAGGGACAGTTTAAAAAACACTTAAAAGTGCAATGAGGCAGATAACATTAACGGTTTCCCTCATACCTGCTGGAATAATTACATGCTATCAGGATGCTAGCAAACACTGCCACTGTTTGTTCTTTTATAATTTACTATTATCTACTTTTTCATAGAACTCAGACATTAAAGTTGACCTTCACTGGTCAGTATTACACTTACAAACATATACCGTTAAAGTCAGTTTAATTGTGATAAAAGATGGAAGTACCATGGAGTTTTAAAACTGTTTGGTTACTACATGCTATCTAAAATGTAGTGTACTAAAAGAATACCATGGTATTCCAACATTTTTCTGATACAACAATATGATTTTTCCATGGTTTCCACTGCACAACACCGAGGTATTTTTTTTTAAAGTTAAGGTGCTTTGTTTTTATGTTTTTGTGTAAAATATTTCTTCAAAAGACATATTTTAAGCATTCAAACTAGAGCAACATATAGGAAATAACGTATTACGCTTTCAAAGTCAACATGAATTGCACCCTTTTTATCTTAATACATATTATGGTATTCTGGTCAGATTTACCATTCTGCATATTTTCGTGGGAAAAATCCAGTAATTTCAACAGGAATCCACTTGATTGAGAATTTCCCAGTTTAATAAAATAAAACGTACCTTTGTAAACGACTGTCTTAAAAACTATGCGATGCTAATTATTGCTAATGGAGTCACCAAATGTTTGCAATTCAATTAGGAACTAAGAGTACCAAGGACGAAGGGACAGAAACAGGAAGACGAAGGAGAAACGTCTGGAGGTGAGAAGAGGAGAGGAAGGCTGGACTCATGTGAGAAACTTGCTCTGTTACAGATGACCCACTTCCACACTCCAGCCTCTCTCTCTCTCTCTCTCTCTCTCTAATATACGTGAATCTCTCACACACTGCTCCCTGGTGTCTGCACATGCAGAATCAATTTCTAAAATAAATATCCAGGTGTGTGGAAATGTGACGTGATAAGCAAAAAGCCACACTGACTCAGGATTATACTTGTTATATGCAAATTAATTAATAAAATTAAAAACATTTGCTGATAGTCAAAAGCAATCCATTTTGCTATCAAATTTGTCTCAGGCAGATTTTTCACACAGGAAGTGTTTTTGCTGCATGTACAAGTGCTTTGGCCAATGCATTGCATCTCGCTGTTTTTTCAGCACCTCACGCCATGAGCACCAATGGAGTGCAACGTAAAAAGTAGTTCAACTTTGAAAATGTGTCCCGAGACCCCTGTGATTCGTTTCATTCTTTCCTAGCTATTTTTGAACGCAAGTCTCTGTGACTCGCAAAAACATGAAGGTGCCACTTCAAACTTGAATTGCTGTGGCGGTAGGAATAAGAATTTCACAAGGCGCTAAACAAGCTCTCAAGAACCTGCTGTCCCTCAGAGGGTTACACAATTGCTGAGATCATGACATTAGTTTTATGCCACATAGGTTCTGAAAATAGGCCATTTAAGTGGCTTTAAACCACGTTAGCTTGTGTGTATGTGTGTGTAGATCTGGTCCAGCTGCAACGTCTGCGCAGGAGGAAGTGCTGCCATGGTGAGGTAGACCGAAGGGCCAGAGACACTGTCCTCTGTTCCACGCTCACTGCAGCTGTCCTCCTGATGTGTGTCAACAGCGCGTGTGTGCGTGTTTCTGAGTGTGTGTGTGTCGGAGAGCAAAAATAGTTTTGCGCAAATGAAAAACAAATGGTTTGTGCTTGTTTTCCATTACTGCTGTCCAGGTGATGGCACGAAGACCGCCAAAGCTTGCTTTTTTTCCCTCACATACACAGTTTACATCTGAAGGGTGTGCCTGTGTCCTTCAACTCTGTGGTCGCTGATCAGTCTCAAACTCTCGTCCCAGACCGGGAGTGAAGTGATGACCTCACCACTGCACTCTGGACTTCCTGTCCCAGCAGCAGCGGGTTTTTCCATCTGCGGGGAATCTGTGTCCTGTAAGTCTGCTCATGTGAAAGCGGCCCACTCAAGGGCACGCTGATGAAAGCTACAGTGTTGGTCTGGAGATACCACTCTGCACATACACACATACGTGCGAACTCACAAACACAAAGCAGTGTGTTGAGATTTTTGTCCGTAGAGACCATGCCCATGGAGACAGTGTCCATGGAGACTACACTCATCACAGGGTCCGAGTTAAGCAAAGTAGGGAGAGGTTACAGTGTGGCAGAAGTTAATCGAGGACTAAAGTCTGCGTGAGGGGGTGTGGGTGTCAGTTTTTGTTTCAAAAGTCTGAATGTTATTCTTTAAACATGAATCTTATTTCACAGTCTGTACAGACTGAAACGTAGTCAAATTACTTTAAAATATCAATGACGAGCATCTCGAACATATCTAGAAAATGAAATTTGATGAAGAATGAGATTTGAGCAGTCACATGCTTCTCTCTGCCTCACTGTTTTTTTTTTTTTTGCAAATTGTTTTTAATAAATCTGATGGTATTTAGTGATATTTATACCTAAAACAATGGGATAAGAAAAAAAATCAACTTGCTTTCAGAAAATATAGTATAACAGTATTTTCCATTTTTTAAAAATAAGACATTCATTTCAGAAGCAAAATGAATGATAATACTTTTTTCCATACATCTAACAAAATTTTACTGATATCTATGTTTAAAAAAATGCAAAATAAACTAAATTAGGATACATTCTCTGAAAACAAGTCTACATTTGTGTCTCAATGAAATATATGAATTAAGTTTTACATTTTATGCACCCTATTGGCAAATAGTTTTT
The DNA here is from genome assembly GCF_001515625.1 of Sinocyclocheilus rhinocerous. Classification (NCBI taxonomy): domain Eukaryota; kingdom Metazoa; phylum Chordata; class Actinopteri; order Cypriniformes; family Cyprinidae; genus Sinocyclocheilus; species Sinocyclocheilus rhinocerous. Next base: position 186,575 of record NW_015667272.1, read on the forward strand.
TTAAACATAGCTAAATTGTTTTTGATTCATGGTTTAAGGATGTTTTAAAGGATGTTTTGATATTTTTTGCAGGGAAGAATGACAAAATTACAGATATTACTGAATTGATCTGTTCCTTGAAATCAAAATGGCAAATTCTCATTTTTTATGAAAAATTGCAGTGTTTATTATAAGTGATTTATCCATGCATGACTTATTTTTACTTTAATGCATGTCCTTATAATATTCTATCAAAAACGTCCCCCTTCCCTTGCAACATTCTTCTTCTCAGACTGTTTTTACACAAAGTACAAATTTAGCATTTTTTTTTTCTGACAGTGTGCCTCCAAAATAATGTTACTTTTTGATTGACATCACCAATTCCTGTTTTTTTTTTTGTTTTGTTTTGTTTTGTTTTGTTTGTTTGTTTGTTTCATTCTAACCACCCGAATCCGTTCTGTTACATAACTTCTCAAAATCCAATCAGTTAGCAATGGCTAAAATTCTATCCAGCCCTCTCACTAAATATCCTGTTTCACTCGGAAATACGTCACAATATGGAAGTGAAATGTGTTGCAAAGGCCATTTCACATTGAGTTTTCCAGTGAACTTCAGCTTCCTGTTCTAAGCTCTACACCTGAAACCAGTCACAAAGCCCATCTCATGCCATCAGTTTTTCTCTCTCTTTCTCTGAGTTTTTGTCTTTCTCTCGGGGCCTTGTGCCTGACACCGCTGTCACCCACCCTCCCGCGTCCTCCCCCCCAATCGACATGCTCCACTTCATTTTACGAGCAGCACACTACACTTCACTAAAAGAAGAAAAAAGAACGAGAGAAAACTCACTGAAAAAAACAGAGGTTTAGAGAGGGTGACTGTATGCAGAAGAGAAAGAGAAAAAGAGGGAGAGGTGTTTGTTGGAAACAGAGCGCTGAAGGAATAACTGGATGACTGAAGACAAGACGGTGAGCAGTGGAGGAGAGAGGGATGAGAGGACAGGAGAGGGAGAGTTTCATATTTACTTAAAGCACAAAATAAACACGAATGAACATCAGAAGGTATTTTGTTTCGACCACGGAAAGACATCAACGCACAACATATTTTATGTTCAACTCCACCAACGTTAATCTGCTCTCCTGTCTAGTTTGTTTGTCGGACAAAAATGGCAGATTCGGCATTATGATTTGTCAGATCACCTGTCAATCAAACTCCCTGCAACGGGTCAATTAAATTCAAATGCACACTCATCAACTTTTAAGCTAGTTGTTGTTGCAACTTTTACATACTTGCACTAACTAATTCTACCATAATTAACATGTATTCAGTTTAATCTATTAATAGCACACAGCTACTGATTTAAAGTAAGTTTTTTTCTTTCTCACTAGTTGTTAACAGTAGATTTGAGGTGAGGAAAATGATCATAGACTATTACTTACGGGCAGCATTATCTCAGGGCAGCAATCATTATTACCAATCAATACAATATGTATATTTATATATCCACACATCATACCCAAGCATTCCTCTGTCCTGCACTCACGCAACCTGTGAAGATGACCAGCAAAAACTACAAAGAAAGCCCAAAACATGACTTGTACTGGTAACTAGCAACAAGATGGTCATTAGAGGTCACCAGTTGAACCAGCTTAGCTTGTTTATCCAGCAGCGATGATCGAATTGATGCATTTTTGTAATGGAATCTTATTATTAATGATCTTGTGAAATGTACAAGTAGAAATGTATGATTAATTTGTTTTTCTGTGAATATCTTCAGCATATTAAATGCAATCAAAGTAAGCTAGCCTTGATAATCTCCGCTTTCTCTCTCTCTCTCTAATCACAGGACCCATCATAGTGCCAGCCGGCTGGCGCTTCAGGGTGCTGGACTACGCAGGCAGCAGGTGACACGGATTTCAATAAAAGGGATTATGGATGTGAGGACTGCAGAGACGGAGAACACACACAGGTAACATACATGCGCACACATCTTTTCCGCATATGCACAGCGCTATTTAAAAACACCAGCATCCATTATCCCAGTGAATTGTGTTTGAATTATACATAGAATTGTGCTAGGAGAAAAACATATCCCTTAATGAACTGCTGTGCTAACTTATGACCAGCAAAAACTACAAAGAAAGCCCAAAACATGACTTGTACTGGTAACTAGCAACAAGATGGTCATTAGAGGTCACCAGCTGAACCAGCTTAGCTTGTTTATCCAGCAGCGATGATCGAATTGATGCATTTTTGTAATGGAATCTTATTATTAATGATCTTGTGAAATGTACAAGTAGAAATGTATGATTAATTTGTTTTTCTGTGAATATCTTCAGCATATTAAATGCAATCAAAGTAAGCTAGCCTTGATAATCTCCGCTTTCTCTCTCTCTCTCTAATCACAGGACCCATCATAGTGCCAGCCGGCTGGCGCTTCAGGGTGCTGGACTACGCAGGCAGCAGGTGACACGGATTTCAATAAAAGGGATTATGGATGTGAGGACTGCAGAGACGGAGAACACACACAGGTAACATACATGCGCACACATCTTTTCCGCATATGCACAGCGCTATTTAAAAACACCAGCATCCATTATCCCAGTGAATTGTGTTTGAATTATACATAGAATTGTGCTAGGAGAAAAACATATCCCTTAATGAACTGCTGTGCTAACTTTAAGCTACTTAATAATAGTAGTTTACATTAGTTATATGTGCTGTTTGCAAATCCGACAACTTTTGGAAGTTCAGTACTGGCCCAATTATTGGTGCTGCCCCAACTGTCCTGACAGGTAATGTTGAGCGTATCTCCCTATAATTGGAAAGAAGGGGGAAATAGCATTTGGTGAAATATGCAAATGTACAAAGAGAATTCTTAACTACTTATATCATGGACGTAGACGAATATGTACAGTTTAGCAGTTCGCAGTTTCGCAAAAACTCCTAACAAGATGGTGTGGTACTAGTGTTTACGAGACGAAGATTATGAACATGTTTTAATGAAGGCTCAATGGTATTGGCCACTTCAGTGGTCTGTCTGAGATGTCCAATCCCAAATAATTGTTTGCATTGTCCTTCACCCCATTGCTGCAATACTTGATTGTGTGTGTGTGTGTGTGTGTGTGTGTGTGTGCGTGGGTGAGTGTGTGTAGGTGGACAGAAGGCCTTGGCGTGACCTGCCACAGCCTCTGAGGAAGCGAGCTGACATAATGAGGCCGGTAAACAAGCGGCCGTCACCCTGGTCGTGTAGCACATACACACACACACTGACACTGCTCCACTATCTCACCACTCTTATCCATTGGGGTTCAGTTGTGTATCTCAGCAGGCAGAGGAGAAGAGAGAGACGCACACTTGGAAAGCTCTGCAGCCGTGAAATGTATGCCTCCGTGCTAGGAGAGCAATATAGAGAGAGAAATATAGAATATTATCGCTCGCATTCGTTTCCAAGATCACCTGCGGTTCATGTAAAAATGTCCCTTTTAACCTGGTCTTCATCTGCTGCTTTTGGAAGTGGTCTCAGTGCGAGAGTTTACGGGAATACAGAGACAGTGTGGGGAGATTGTGTCTGGGTGTTTGCCTTGTATCTGGGTCTCCTATGACTCGTGTTTTCCACAGGGAGAAGGCGTTGAAGAACAACAACAGCTTTGCCTGGGGTCACGTTCATAAGGCAACCCTGTCAGAGACCCACCATCTCCCCAAAAACACATGCCTATGCATGCATGGACATGCATAGTCGCAGTGAAATCTGAAAACAGCAGTTCTAGGAAGTAACTAGCTAGCTAAAGGTAGTGACGCTGCTAAAACTAAATTTTTCAGCAATAATTAAATGTATGCACTTTCTCATATTAAGCACATGTTCTGTTTCGTTGTAGGGAATGTTCACGCTGTTCAAAGGAATCAGTTCCTTCGAATTTCTGTGCATATTTTGTACGTAATTTTTTTAAATTGAAATATTTTTAAAATGCTCTGTTTGTATTCAGTGTAAATTAAAAAATCTGTTATAGTTAAAATGATAGGTTCTTATTGCTTTATGCCAAATCATTTCTCTGATTACAAAAATATCATCTGATACTTCCTTCTTATATAGCTTCAGTGTAGTTAGCTGCTTTTTGTTAGCAACCTGTAGTGTAGCTGACTAATTTTACAAAAGAATAACTTGCTTTGGAAGCTACAATTTCAAACATTCTTATTCATTCATGGGTCTTCATTTATTGGCAACTCAAAGGGCAAAAAGTCAAGAGCAAAAATCCGCCCTTCTTAGTTATTGCTGCTACGTCCGACAAGAAATTACGCTCTCACACCACACATCGTGTTGGCGCGCAGTGAAAATACATTGCGGAACAAAGAGAAAACTGACAACATGCCGACAGACAAGACAGAGCAGGTTGCTTTTGGTATGAAACAAAGTCTCAGCTTTCAAATTTTGTCACTTATTCAAACAACAAATACCATTTTGTGGCTCTTTAATGTGTCGTGACAAATCACTGTAGCGCCTCAGTTCAAGCGGCACGTGAACCGATCATCTTTTCATATTTACTTAAAGCACAAAATAAACACGAATGAACATCAGAAGGTATTTTCTTTCGACCACGGAAAGACATCAACGCACAACATTTTTTATGTTCAACTCCACCAACGTTAATCTGCTCTCCTGTCTGGTTTGTTTGTCGGACAAAAATGGCAGATTCGGCATTATGATTTGTCAGATCACCTGTCAATCAAACTACCTGCGACGGGTCAATTAAATTCAAATGCACACTCATTAACTTTTAAGCTAGTTGTTGTTGCAACTTTTACATACTTGCACTAACTAATTCTACCATAATTAACATGTATTCAGTTTAATCTATTAATAGCACACAGCTACTGATTTAGAGTAAGTTTTTTTCTTTCTCACTAGTTGTTAACAGTAGATTTGAGGTGAGGAAAATGATCATAGACTATCACTTACGGGCAGCATTATCTCAGGGCAGCAATCATTATTACCAATCAATACAATATGTATATTTATATATCCACACATCATACCCAAGCATTCCTCTGTCCTGCACTCACGCAACCTGTGAAGATGACCAGCAAAAACTACAAAGAAAGCCCAAAACATGACTTGTACTGGTAACTAGCAACAAGATGGTCATTAGAGGTCACCAGTTGAACCAGCTTAGCTTGTTTATCCAGCAGCGATGATCGAATTGATGCATTTTTGTGGGCAAAAAGTCAAAAGCCCGGGAATGTGGTGGACACAGGAATATACAGTATATATATATATATATATATATATATTGTCATTCAAGCCACAAATATTGTTACAGAAACAGCATTGATATAATTGGTCACTTCCGTAACTCTTTCTGTTTACATAAGAGACAGATATGTTGATTTAAATGTGATACTATCAATCTCTCAACAGACATGTCTTGAAATATACAGCTCATTGTTATGTTTATTTATTTATTTTGAAGAATAAACCTATCTAGATTTTAATTTATGCTTAAAGAGTAAGAAAACCGTAAAATAAAATAAAAACTTAATTTTAGAGATATTCTCTGAAAACAACTCATGTACTTTTGCTTCCCAAGTAAATGTTCTGTGTCTTGTGCAAAAAATTTTTTGACATTTGTATTTAAATTATAATTTAAAATGTTGAGTATTTACACATCATGGTATATTAGAGTTATTCTGATATGTAATGACCATGGAATAAACAGCAATGAGAATTAGATTTTTGCGGCAGTATTAAAATGTACGTATGAATTTGAGAGCAATTTGTAGATTTTACTTTGTGCTTTAAAACATGCAGTAGCATGCTGACATAGTGATGAAATCCAATCACAGTGGTCACAGGACACATAAGATTCATGTTAATGCAGGTGTAAACAGCTATTACTCTCTGCTGACCACTTGTGATCGGATCACCTGAGCAGGTGTAAATAGCACGAGTCATTGAGATTAATGGCAATACTAACAATTAGCTTTCTCCAGATATATTACCATTCCTTGGGTGGATCCTTAAACTTTCCTCACGCCTGGACATATAAAGGGTGAGTTGGGGTGGAGGAGGAATGCTAGAGGACCTATGAGTTAGGACAGGGGGGATGATATGAATACACTATCCCAAAAATTTTGTTTTAAGCTTTAGGAATCGGTCATGGGAATTGGCTCAGACACCCTGGCAAGTCTTAAAGTCATCTATAATCCAGCTCAGATGAAACTCTTTCCTGATACACCATTCCACATGTTTTCACCTCGACTTTACCAGTAAAAGAGTATAATGGGACTGGTGGAGATGGGATCAGGTTTTCCACATTGGGCTTTTACCCAGAAAAGCAACAGTGGAAGGGAAAATAAAGAGATGGAGAGAGAGGGAGAGAGGCAGAATGGCGGCTCGGCCGGGCATAATTGGCAGTCTTTGTAGAGTGGGGCCCTTGATTTAATAGGCACGGCTGGTGACTGAGGCAGTGGAGTGCGAACAGTGCGGAAATGTGCTGGAGCCTGGAGCCCTCCGGCCCAACAATACCAACCCACCCCCTCTCGTTCCCTGTCTCTAAGGACAACTAACTCCGAGCTTGCCTACCCCGAACACACACACGCACGTTCACCTCAGAGCGTAAGAATCTACAAACTTCATCAAACACATGATTATTCAGTATATTCTACGGCAAACAAATCCATTACTCTGACTCACACACTGCAGTAATTGCATATTACATCAATATGTTGCACACAGGTGACGCTACACATGACGCTAGATATAGATAGATACACAGTAAAAACATAGCTCTCTGACATCACACATACCAGACACACGTATCCGTGAAGATGATAGATAGATAGATAGAAAGAAAGAAAGAAAGAAAGAAAGAAAGAAAGAAAGAAAGAAAGAAAGAAAGAAAGAAAGAAAGAAAGAAAGAAAGAAAGAAAGAAAGAAAGAAAGAAAGAAAGAAAGAAAGAAAGAAAGAAAGAAAGAAAGAAAGAAAGAAAGAAAGACAGACAGACAGACAGA
>NW_015667272.1:193949-205670 GCF_001515625.1 Sinocyclocheilus rhinocerous
AGAAAGAAAGAAAAATGACAGACAGACAGACAGACAGATAGATAGATAGATAGATAGTTTTTTGCAATCTGAGCAATATTCACAATTTAGCTCAGGTGCATTGCAGACATGTTGTGTGACCAATCTCAGATAACGCGCTCCAGTTTCAGGGATGGATCAGTGTCAAATATCAAGCGACGCCCAGCCTTGAAAATCAGAACTGACGCTCAGATTCTTTGACCAGATCTATACACGCAGGTTTAGCTGTGAACATCAATGTGTGTGTGTGTGTGTATATATCACATCATCAACGTTCCTCATCCTGGGCTCTCTTTGAGAGGGTGGGTCTGGGCGGCAGGTCTGTGATTAGTTCAGGCCAGGGGAGCGCTGGTATTGATTGGCAGGCTGGAGACACTGGGCTGCCTTCCACGCCGCTCTAATGAGAAGCCCTGACCTCCTCCAGTCAGCAAGGTCGCCAAACCCTACTGTAATTGCACTCTCTCTAATGGCGTCAGTCACGCATCCGCTCCAGCCTCGATAATGACAATTACCATAATGCTGCTCCGCTCGCTAGGAGCCTCTCCATCACGACGCTAGCTTTGGAGGGGAAGCGAGATCTGGAACATTGACGCGCGGGACGAGGACACTTAGGTCTCTTTATGTGTTTCAAATAGCCTGTGCATGTGTGTATTTGTGTGTCAGAGAGATAAAGAAGAGGGTGTTGTAACCTCAGACACAAAATGGCCGTAGACCAATAAGTGTGATATTTACAGATCAATCAGCATTTGGATCAATTGCTAGCATGCTAATGCAAACACCCTCCATCACCTCAAAGTGATTCATCGCACCTTAAGAATAAATGCAAAAATGTCCCTTTTTGCAAAGATTCATGGGATGCTTTTGTCTCCGCTAGGCTACTTACTGTAACTAGCTCTATTAACAAGGTATACCAGCTTTACCAACCAGGTTAACACCAACTAGACCAGAACCAATCACCCTAGAAACCCATAACTCATCCGACCTGGTGTTTTCAGTGGTGAATTGAAAAACTTGCAAAACTATCCTACATATATTTATAGGTTCTCCATGCATGCATTTTATTTACCTTCATTGCAATCAATGATTCACTGTCTGACTCCCTTGTAACATAAACACATGCCCTTACCATTGATCCATGCGGTCCACAACAACATAGCTATGAAATATAAGCCAACGGTGAAAGCAGACTCTCAGGTCTGTGGTGGAGCAGAACTTTGGCCTGGACGCAGATGTGTGGAAAGGTGAGGAAAGGAGAGTAGAAACAGATGAGAGATAAGCTCTTGCGAATATATCTGTTCAACTTACCCTTAACTCCAAACAGTACTTACACAATCCCTACCTCTCTCTCTCTCTCTCTCACACACGCACACACACAATCACAAGGGAGGTAAGTTAGAGTTTGTGTTGTGATGCAAGGAGATTCAGGCAGCAGTCAATGCTTTCAGAGCTTTTATGGTGTGTTTGGCGAGAGAGAGAGAGAGAGAGAGAGAGAGAGAGAGAGAGACGGCAGAAAGGAACGAACGGTGCTCCGGACGTCACAGATTTACTGCCGCGTCTCTAATTTCAGGCTGCCGACGTATTTAAGTGAGACGCTCATAAAGAAAAAACTAGTTTGGAAGAAAGAGGCCCGAACTCTAGCTAAATCAGCACGGGCACAAAGAGGCAGGTGTCTGAGAGCTATTGACCCCACATCGATCCGCAGCCTGTGCGTTGCTATTGACCAAACAGGGGAGAGACCAGGGGAGCCAGAACATACCGCACCCAACCAGAATGAAATAGAAAACAACCTCGTACACACACACACTGGAGCACAGAGTCATGCTAACCTTGTATATGTGTGCTATTGAGGCTTTGCCTTTGTATGCGACGGCTTGCGTCCTTAGTCTTATTGGTTGGCGCTCGGTACCCGCTTTCTCTTTTGGCTGAATGAGAGCACTTCCTTCCTGCTATCCTCCACTGATGCAGGTGACAGGAGCCCAGAGACCTGGCAGGACACGTACATACACACGCTTGCACACACGCAGGCCAGATGGTCCCAGACCCCAGTGACTGTCAAGGTGGGCCACGACCCAAAGCGTACAACCTCCCCGTTCCCATCTCCCCCTGCTTCTAGGTCTCTTTCTCTTCTTGTCTCCTATTTTCCTGTCGTCTTCCACGCTATACCTTCTAGTCACAGGTGAGTCACGCAGTTGCCAAACTCTGTGTAAATGTCAATGGGTGTTCACGGGGCGTCCTGATATAGAAACCCCCCAATGTCCTCTCCGTCCTCGACACTGCTTGATTCAAATCGTTCTGGAAAGAAATCAAGTTGATTTTGTGCTTCCACCTTGCTCGAACACGTTGGTGCGCTGGTCACGTGGCTCTCAGAAATCAGCGAAAGGTTTCGTTTGTCGCCTGTGACAACAGGTGTAGAGATGCAATCCCTGGGGCAACGGAAAGGATGTCGGATTGGTAATTGCCAAGCGGGGCGTTACGTGGAACTGCGGCAGCCATCGGCATTGGGGGGGAGAGTCCTCCGTAGACGCCTGAGAGTGAGAGAGAGAATGGATGAGGGAACGAGGCAACTAGGGAGGTGAAGGCTGCGAGCAGAAAGACGGAAAGAAACAGAGGGAGGGGTGCCGATAGTAAAAGCAAGAGGGGTGGGGGTCATTAAACTGGAAACCAGGAACCACACGGGAGGTAGAATTTTAAATGATTCCCTCACAGCAATACCAGCCTAGCGGTAGGGCCATCTTGCTCGCCCTCTCTCTCTCTCTCGTTCTCCCGTTCTCTCGGAGATGCAATTAATTTGGATGGAGGCTGCCAAGAGCGGAGAGATAGAGCGATGAGGGGTGCGCCCTCTTGCACTCTGCCTGCCTGCGGTCTCACTCTTGCAGAAGAGCACTTTTTTCCCTTCCATTACGGCTATCCGCCGTCCGTCTGCTTGCGTATGGCCTCCAATCCGACAACACCAGCCCAGCATCCCAACAGCTGCCGAGCTGCACCCAACAACCTAGCACTTATTTCGGAAAACAGGAAAAGCCTTGTTCGAGGCAGGCTGCTGTTGTTTGTTTGTTTGTTTTTAATTGCGCTGCTCACACTTTGCTGTCCTAAGAGACCTCCTAGCCTCACATTCGGTATGAGTCATAGGTGCGTCTCGCTCCAAAGGCTGTGATGGAAAGAACTGAAGGCAAAGAAGGGTGAGAAAGAAAGAAAGAGAGAGTGAGGAGGAAGAGAGAGAAGTGTCATGGTACACAAAGCACGTAGCATGTAAAAAGCAGGAGGGACTAGCGCTCAGGGCCAGAGCGTGCGTCGATACGAGGGAAATTGATCGTAATCAACAGCGCCTGCAGAGCGAGAGGCTGCCCGTCGAAACTCTTCCCCCTCTCCTCTCTTCTGCTCTCGTCTTTTTCTGCACCCTGCACCTACTTCTCTGCTCATCCCCTGCAAGTCCCTCCTGGAGCTTTCAAAGTCTATGTAAACAACACCGAATGCAGGAGATGGTGTGTGTGTGTGTTCAATGTATGTTTTATTGTGTTAGTTGGTTAACCTGCGTAGGTATAAGCGCCTACATTAAAAGGCTACATTTTCTTTATTTAAAAAAATACATATTATTGCTCTATTATTAGAATAAATTTATTTAATTTAAAGTTTAATGAAAAGCATTAATTATGCGATAGCACATATTTCTGAAAAAAAATATCATGTTATTTGTTAATGACAATGCAAATATCTGCATTTTTGCAAAGTTCTAATTTAATTATTACTAATATAATTAAGGATTACCTCTGTTTAATTAATATTTGTGTACTGTATTCATGTATGTTTATATACATTTTAAAACAAAACAACAATATAGTTGTTCTAAGCTAATGAGTGTTAAAGCTGTGACATCATTTCCTGTCATGCCTTTAGTTTGCACAGTTGGTGGAGAGCAGCTGAGGCATCTGGCTCAAACTGTGGCCGTGAATTCTGAAACTGTTTCGTCCTTTAAAAACATAAGTTGCTAACAAATTGCAACATACTGACTATAACAGTTGCCAGCTTAATTACACTTAATTCATTAAGCATATCTTAAATCCTTGAAAGCAGGACATAGTGTTTTCATATTTTCATTATTTCAAGTACGCATTAAAACAAATAAATTAAGAAATGTAAAAATAACACACACAACACTTTTTTGGCCTCCTTCGGCGATCAATGGCTGTGTCTGAAAGCTGAAAAATGCTGCCTCCACAGGTAGCATATAAAGGTAGCAAGGCAACAAGGCATGTCATACCGTCTACTGAGATCTGATCACAACATAGATGCATCCTTCCCTGCCTATGATATCCCACAAGGCTGTGCGGTTAATTCCAGTGGTGCATCCAACTTTGCGTACTTATGCACTATTCTATGTCCGTTTTTAGTATAGTGTGATTAGTGTGTTCACACTCAAAATTCCAAAAGTGTGGAATTTGGGATATTTCATGCACTCAACTGTCACAGCTTTAATCACGTAGGCTACTAGAGGGGAGGGGCTACATTGCTGGATGACAAAATAACCCTAGATAATTTCTACACTAGACAGTTGAGTACATAGTGACTAGAATAAGTGCATAGTGTATAGTGCATGATTTGGGACACAACTCATGACAGTTGAGCTAAAAAATAAAATAGCATCTGAAAGTTGGTGGTCAGTTTGAGTGTAAATGTATGTTTTTGAACAATTTTCAACTTTTACTTTCATCTCTAACAAGAAATTAGTATAGTATTAATTAAATATTGGCTTAGTTATCAACAAAGCTCTCTGTATTTTTTGTAGATCATTAGACAAGTATGCTGCCTCAGAAGTCTGTCCGAAATCAGTGTCGGGATATGCCTGCAAAGTCATTGCCTGATAGAACAGCGAGGCAAGCTGCCTATAAGCTTTCGGACACAGCCAATGTCACACTAGATGTTGACTCCAGCCTACTGAGTTGGCCTACAAATTGACGTCATGATGACTGAACACCTCCATAGTGTTAATATTGCTTTTAAGATGACTTTTACCGATTTTAAACTCATTTAAAAATATTTTTATGTCTTAATCTCATTGATTGGAGCGTAAAACATTCCACTCCCTTCCTATAAATGCATCCCAGCTGCTAAAAAAAAACTCTATCTAGGCTATATATGGAGAGGTACAGACGCAGAGAGAGAGACAGAAAGAGAGCGAAATAAAGAAAGAAGCTGCGTATTAGAAAAGGTGAAAGTCCAAGGCTTTTACGTTTCCGCTCGCTCACTCTCTCGCTCCCTCTTCCTCTTCCTCCACACACCATGGTATAATTTCTCATTTGAAGACGCTGGCATACCTGGCTGTGTGGCTGTGCTGTTAAAAGCACCGGCCCAATTATAGCATAACACCTAGCCTTACGGTTTCCATGGCTGCGTGATGTATCTGTCCCGCGGGACGCGGCGTGGAGGAACGAGCGTCTTATCAACCATCACCCTGGTAATAACACTCCCCCGAGCCTCCGCGCCTCAGCCAGGCCTTAACGAGAAGCCAGGGTGAAATCTCTCCTCCGCTTCAGCTCCAGCCATTGATTTGAGCTTAATCTGTTTCTGCGGGTGTGCGTTTGTGTGTACGTGTGTGTGTGATTGTGTGAGTGTGCTGGGGGGGCTGATGGTGGGAGAGTGTGAGCGCGTGAGAGGTACCATTTATTTAACTGAGATTCTCAAGTTGCATTTATCCGAGATTCTGTTAATGCAAGCTCTACGCTTGAGAAAGAAAAAAATAAGAGTTGGAAAGTGACAGGGAAAGAGAGAGTGAGAGAGATTGAATTTTTTTTCAGATTTATCTTATATTGCTGTTGTCTTGCTAGTGGTTTTACAAATTTAATTTGTGTGTAATCTAGATTGATATTTTTATATTTGTTTTATATTTTTGTCTGCTTAAGTCAATAATATGCAAAAAATGCATTATAAATATATTAACAATAATAAACATTCACCATTACATTCACCATACACTATCAAATTTTGCATTTAATCATAAACTGTTCATAAATTTATTAGCATTAATGGCTATCATGTTAAAATAGTTAGTATATATGTACACACACACATACACAATTATAATTATTTTAATGATTTTTATTTTATTTTTATTTAGCTTGACAGCTTCTGATCGCCGTATGCTTTCTTTATGGAGAAGAGCAGTGTTTATTTTTCATTCAGCAAATGGAAACGATGTAGAAGAAAAAAAAGTGATACAGTTTGGAACAAGAGAGTAAATGATGACAAAATTTTAAACAATCCCATTAAAAAAGCTAAAGTAGATTAATTGCCTTGCATTGCACTTCACTGCAATGACTTTATATTTCTGGTATATCATAGTATTCCCTACAGAGCAGGAGGTGGGTAGAAATGTGTCAATCTTATTTTATTGGAAGTTCATACACTAGAGTGTCATGTGCCCTTATAGGATGTACCTATATATATCTACCATATGCACCCTAGGCAATACATGCCTCATGCATGTACTGTAATAAAACAATGCCCACCTGTCATTGTTTACGAGACAGGTACCTGTCTGAGGGGACATCTGTCAGCTCACCAGACGTGAACATATTCTGGTGCAGTGTTTCAAGGAGAAACTCGCCAATTTATGAAACAGCTTGCAGATATTGTGTGTTATGGTTTTGAGGTGTATTGTTATGTACAGTTGTGGGGTCTGTTAACATGGAGATCTCCGCAGCGATGGTGACGTGTCTTCCTCCACTGCAGCAGCTCATTGGGTTTGCTCATTCACGCCTCACCCTCAGCCACAGGCCCGGGCCCTCAGGCACTCTGCCTCCCACAGCGCTGGAGCCTCTCCTCTTCTCCCTCTTCCTCTCGCTCTTCCACACCCTGAGGAGAAAAGTCAGGCAAGGTCGCTGCTGAGATCCACACCGTAATTCAGTTATAAAGTAATCAGTATCCCAGTTCCTGATCAGAGTGGTCAGATTCAATTTTTTGTTAGCTTGGATAATGTTTGGGTAAATAAGATTTAGTTGCTACGTGCCAAATTTTCAAACTTTTATTGGTTGTAATCTTCAAAAAGGGAGTTTTACTCTGTATTTTTTCAGAATTGGTCCCTATACTAAAAGTGTTACCCAAATATCAAAACATTCTTAAATTGAGAAACATTTACTTGAGAAGCAAAATTACATTAGATATTAACTATGGGTTTCTGGGGAGAATTTTTTTTTTTGAGGAAACAAGAATATATAAATCTGCCAATGGGGTAAGAAAAATAAACATAATTATTATTTTTCTTATGTCAGTGGTAAATTTTATTTATTTATTTTTTAAGTATGAACTCACTTAATTTAGATTTTTTTTTTCTTCAGAAAACAAGATGTAATAGCTTGTATAATTTTGCTTCTCAAGTAAATGTATCTTGATTTTAATGTTTTAGATATTTGTACACATAAAATCACTTCTTTCAGTAAATATGTTCAAAGTAATTGACAAATTATTTATTCATAATATCATTAAGTTGTAGGAATTGGGAAATAAATTTTGGAATTTCCTATGAAACATAAATGAAATACTTCTTTTTTTTTTTCTTTTTTTTTATTAATTCATAAAATGAGCCATTTTCCATTTATAATATCAGGACAGTTTCATCGCCATGAAAAAGAATACTAATAATACTAATAATGATTTTACTAATAATTTTACTAATAATGATTTTTAATATATTGTTAAAGAAAATAATAGTTATATGTTAGGTTTAGTTAATATACTTTTGTTTATCCCAAATTAAATGAAGAGATAACTAAAAGCAAGCAATTTGTAGTCTGATTTCCTCCTTTGGTGCCACTAGTAAATAAAATCTTAGATATAGCACCTTCTGAGGTGTTAGAAAATGTTATGGACATGAAATGATCTAATTTACATTAGTGATCTTGGAATCAATTACCGATTATGCATTAGGCTTTGATATTCTGCCCGTTCTTGTTTGCTTGTATGTAGCGCTGAACGTCTCCAGCAAAGCGGTCCAGCAGGGTTATTGGGCTCTGCTGGCTGTCGCTGTTGTCTTGGCTCAGGCCGTCGCGAGGAAGCGAGCGTGGGGCTGGGGGAAGGGCATGCGCGTGTTGGCCGTGAGGGTGAGCAGATCAGCGCGGTTGCATGTCTGTGTGGCGGTGATAAGATTCTAGGATTCTCCCACTGTGACAGGTCTGCTCGGTAGCCTGACCTCCCACTCCACAGCAGCCTGATTAACTCTACCTCACCATCCACTAAAGAGTCCAGTACCATGTTTACCCACCACAACCTCACTGATACATCATGAACGCCCACAACGTGCCCGAAGAACCTTCCCGGAAGCCTCCAACCCTGTCGAAGCATCTACAGCTTCATGTGCAACCTGAGACTCACCTTTAGCTTCACACTCATGAACACAATTGTAACATCTAACACTAACCTACTCTACAACTGATCGCAACCCAAAAAACCTGTATAAACCAAATGATCGGATGAAATTTAACTATCTATCTATCTATCTATCTATCTATCTGTCTGTCTGTCTGTCTGTCTGTCTGCCTATCTATATTTTTGCCTGATTTGAGCAAAAGAGACTAAATTTATGAGACTGCATATAATAGTCCTTTACCATTTATGTAAACAGAGGCTGTTCTTGACCTGAAACCAAGATGGCCATCAACTTACTTTGGTTAAAGTTGGCCTATTAGGGTAGCTGCCATAACTAGTCTATCCTGCTGAAAAAAAGCATATTAAAATAGCTTAAGCTGGTTTAGCCTGTTCAGATTGACCTGTTGGCTGGGTTTAGAGAGGTTTTGTGCACCATTCAGGTGGTTTGGTCTGGGAGGCCAGGTTGACAACCAGCTAAACCAGCTTAACCTGTTAAAGGGATAGTTCACCCAAAAATTTTAATTCTGTCATTAATTACTCACCCTCATGTCGCTCCAAACCCATAAGACCTCCGTTCATCTTCGGAACACAAATTAAGATATTTTTGATCAAATCTGAGAGCTCTCTGATCCTTCCATAGACAGCAAGGATACTATCACGATCAACGCACAGAAACGTAGCAAGGACATCGGTAAAATACTCCATGTGACATCAGGGGTTCAACCAGGGGCGTAGATTACGCGGGGGACGCGGGGCACATGTCCCCCCCACTTTTAATATCACGTAAATTCGTCCCCCGCACTTTTTCGGGCAAGTGTGTTCGCATAGAGGTTTTCAAGAGCCGGTGTGAATAAATATAGATTTAAATTCAAAGAGACAGGATAGTCTGTGCATGATCTGATGTTTTATTCGGACCCAGAATAAGGCGAGATGAACATTCACGGAGCGCTAAACATTCCGTGCAGTGTATGTTTCATTCATACTCGAAGCCGGAGGGCGCTCTCGTGCAGAAAGTCGTATGAGGAAATTCCTAATATGGACAAAAGCGTCCAGCTATCGCTGTATGAAAACAGTTGTTTTCAGAAAAACAGAAACTTTTGGAAACATGAAGACTTTATACATACGATTGCAACAATATGGTTTATTTGTGTTTGTCAAGTCATCTCCAGGTAATAAATAAAGTATATGAACAATGCAGTGCTAACTGACATAGCATTTATTACAGTATTGAAACTATTCTGCCTTATTATGCGATAAAAAAGTGTTTGTAGTATATAAACAAATCATTATAATTGGTTATTGTCCAGCAGTTATCTGATTTCTAAGCCAATTAAAAGCTAGAAATGAGAGAAAAATTAAAGTTGACTATACACTACCAGTCAAAAGTTTTTGAACAGTAAGATTTTTAATGATTTTTTAAAGAAGTCTCTTCTGTTCACCAAGCCTGCATTTATTTGATCCAAAGTACAGCAAAACAGTAAAATTTTGAAATATTTTTACTAGGCTATTTAAAATAACTGTTTTCAATTTGAATATATTTTAAAATGTAATTTATAGTGATTTCAAAGCTAAATTTTTGCATCATTACTCCAGTCACACTATCCTTCAGAAATCATTCTGATATTCTGATTTGCTGCTCAAAAAACATGAATAATAATAATAATAATAACTAAAAAAAGGTTTCTTGAGCAGCAAATCAGCATATTAGAATGATTTCTGAAGATCATGTGACACTGAAGACTGGAGTAATGATGTTTTAGGTAGGCGTGGTTGACTCTTAACTTTTATAAAGAATATCTTTTTGCACCTTTACAGATCTTTTTTATGCACCAAGAGCTTGTAACACTCCAAAGAGAAAGGAAAAATTGAAATCGCATCATATGACCCCTTTAAACAACGCTGATTACATTGATTACGTTCTGGGGAACTCTACCAAAATGGCAGAAGACGGTAACTCGGTGAAAAGAATTGCTGGAGAAATTGTTATTATTGTTTTCTTTGTGCACAAAAAGTATTCTCGTAGCATCGTAAAATTTTGGGGTGAACTAACCCTTTAAGTCAGACTGTAAAACCAGCTTAATCTGGCTAAGACCAGTAAGAATGGCTTTTTAGCACCATTATAGGAGCAAAAACAAGTTAATTCATTGACAGATATTCAAACATAACAATGTCTTCTGACTTCTTTTTTTTTTATTTGCGAGCAGCATAATATTCATTATATATCAAATATTTTACCAGTGACCATTTTTTGGATGGGTCTTAAAATTGCAACTTGAGCGGTGGTTAAATGAGTTGTAGTAAAGATGGATCGTTCAACATGGCTCAGTCTCAAAAAATAGGTTTGTGTAACTGAGTACCCATGAAACATGGCGCTAGAAACGCCAAGGTCCTGAATACATGTATACCTTGAATGCGCTGTAAGTCACTTCCAAAGCATCTGCCAAATGCATAAATGTCAACTGGCATTGAGATGGATGGGAATGCTAACAGATGCTAACAGATAGCTTTCTTCAGATATATTAGGGCCTAAACTTGGACCTAACCTTATAAGAACAGTGTTGCAGGTTCAAGATTTTTCTATTTTTAATTTGATCACGTAATTTGCAAAGCTTCATGGGATTGTAGTTCTTTCCTTCACTAAAGCCGTTATATCTTTGTCATTTTGTTCAATTTTCATATAGTTTTTTTGGTGCAAATAAAGATTTGTAACGCTATGATTCACCTCATGGTTGGCGGTTGGCTTGGTTCATTGTTTATAGCGCTATAACATAGACTTTTTAGAACTGGAAAAATTAATGGAAAAAATACTTTTCAGAACCAATGCTGCTGGTAAATAAAGTAAATACAAAATGTAACATGCATGGATGGATCATTTACAATAAGATCACCATAATGCATTTAGAAAATATAACTTTAACCAAAACTGTAAAAAAAAAAATTAATAAATAAAAAAAAGATGATAAATACTCATACAAATCATGTTGTCACTTTTCTGCCAGATTTCGTATTTCATTTTCATCTATAAGATTCATGTTAACATAAATTACTTACTTTCAATGTGTCAGTATTTTTTGGATGCAGTGCGGATAACTGTATAACACTTTATTCCCTAAAGTCAGATATTTTAAACAGAAAAATATGTCTATTCAGCACACGTAGATAGGCTATACATGCCTTTTTTTTGTATCTGTAGATATATTGGGTGAAAACTATGTCCTCTCTCAGGTATATATATATATATATATATATATATATATATTCACACTGACCAAAAGAAAAAAAACATTGTTTCTTCAGCCCAACACACACACACAAACACACTGCATTCACTAACGGGCACAGCCA
>NW_015667272.1:205680-236749 GCF_001515625.1 Sinocyclocheilus rhinocerous
CACTCTCTCTCTTTCTTTTTCTCTCTCCCTCTGTGATGGCAGGACGGGCAACGAGCTGTGCGGCTGGGAAGAGGCGAGGACGCCGCGGCGCACATTAATAATGCAGAGCCTCAGCTTCCTCCCAGCGCAGCGGCCATGGCACTGGCCCATCCCTGTCACCAGTGGGGAACTGGGAACATTCTCTCTCTCTTTCGAGCTCTACTTCTTTCAGTCTCTCTCACATAAACACACACAGACATACACACTTTTACACAAACCCAACCAAACTGGGCCTCCACCCGAGACTGTGGCTCATTACAGATCCTGCTCTGATGACTGCACCACAGACCTGGGCTCATTACGGCACTGAGGACTCTATCCAGCTCTCCAGGCCTGCAGCTGGTACCTCCACCTCTCTCCTGCAGCATGACACTTTGCTCTTGTGTTCGCATAATCCGCATACTTTTACTTCCTCTTACTACCTGTCTTACTTGGTCGTAAAAATGTAGTTTTATTAGTTCGCATTTGCAGTAGGCCAACCATGTTTCTTGTATGCAGGGGTGTTACGACGACTGCGATTTCTGCATTTATTCACAGTTAATCATTACTTTTCAAAGTCTCATTACTCAGTGTGTGCCATAGGCATCGCTTGACCCTATTTAGGGGGGGCTTTGGTCTGCCGTCTTTCATCTCAGACCCTCTAAAAAGCTGCAATTAACTCGGCTGCTGCAGTAGCTGTCGGAGGCTAGTTCACTCCCCTTACCAGTCGTTAAAAGTTTGCTACATTAAGTATTATACTTCCCTCTAGTTAGCGGTGGTCCTGGTCATAAGCGATATAGGGCACCAGTGAGATCTCTCATCCACCTGCATAAAAATATGTAAAAAATGCAAGTAATTTGAATATATTTTTATTTTATTGTTATCTTTAATTAAAAACATAGTCCACCCAATGAAAATTCTGTCACCATTTAAATGTACATGTTTTTCGTTTTTCTGTGGAACACAGAGGAACATATTTTGAAGAATGTTGGTAACTAAACAATTTCGGTTCCCATTGGCTTCCATTATATTTTTGTACAGACAATGGAAGTCAATGGGAACCAAAACGGTTTGGTTATCAACATTCTTCAAAAATGTATAGAAGAAAGAAATGTGTACAGATTTGGAATGACATGAGGGTGAACCAATTATGACAAAAATTGTCATTTTTTGGTGGACTATCCCTTTAAGCAAGATTTAATCTTGCAACTTGTACTTCAGGAAAGAAATATCCCTCTTATAATGCTTTTGTAAAAAGTTCCTACACACCTGATTGTATGTTTTACTTATCATATAATGAGTTTTTAATTTGACAATGTCCATAAACCTTAGTCAGGGTAGCGAAATATTTCATTTTTGACAGGTATAAAAACAAGGCTGTAAGGGATTGAAGCACAGTGCATTCATACCGATTGTTTAGCAACGGAAATGTCTTCCTAACAAACAAAAAAAAAGAAAAGAAAGCTTTTAGTAGACAAAACAACAGTTTTGAAAGTTGTTTTGAGTTTTGAGTTGATAATTGACACAATCTTTATACAGTACCTTTATACAGTGCGACTGCAGGTCTGTCCCTTACAGCCACGTTAAATTCAACATGGCGTCTAACCTGATTAAGGTCTATGGTCATAGATAATAAGTCTGTAGGTAGCAAGTATCCATCCTTGAAAGTTTATACCCACAAAAATCCACACACACAATCCATGTGAATGATGCAGCCGCCCCATGTTCTCTTTTGTGTGGTGATCTTCAGAACAAAAAACTCAAAAGGTGTTTGAGCTGCCAAAACAGCCATACCTTCCCACCTTACCACTGATTAGCTTTCACAGACTGCCAGTCAGAGACGTTGGCTGAGTATCAATAATTCATTGGCTTTTAATTGTGTTTTTTACCTTTAAATGTCAGACTGTACCGTACGAAGGAATGCAAAGATATTAAGATCAGTGGGCCACAGACAAAGCCAGAAGCACACTCTTCTTCACTGTCATTGTTATAAGTGTGTCAGACATCAAGTAGAAGAAGATGAAGAAATCAAAGACTCTTGATAAAACATCTTTATCGCATCTCAAAATGACATATTTTGTCCCAATGCTTTTTATTTTACTGTTTGAATGGAAAAGGGAACAACCTAGAGGATTCTGTGAACATTTCCATATTGTCATAATTTTTTTGTACGTTTCTTGCTGTTTCTTAAAAAACATGCAAATAGACAGACGTCAGAGCTGTAAATTTTCAACACAAATACATGCATTTGTTTTTATTCACAAAACCAGCCCATAGTTCTAATCCAATACAAACATTGCTGCTTTTTAAAAAGATGTAGCTACCGGCAATGTCATGAAAACAAAACAAAACAAAACAAAAAAAGTTGTCAATCTTTTTCAGTGCATTCGATAGAGCCGAGCAAGTGCTGTGGAGGGCTCCGTAAAAATTCAGACCTGTACACTGAGAACAATAATGTGACGAGCCGTAATAAAATGTAACATCACGTGGAACGTGATTCGATGTGATATTACTCGACATGATATGATGTAATCTGACATAATATAACAAAAGGCTGTCAGTACAGTAAAACAAACTGAAATATTTAAAGTTTGGAGCTTCCAGTAGTAACAACCCTACAAAAACAGTGACAATTTTATCTTCCAATTAAGTTGTCATCAGAGTAGGGTTTTTTTATGATGCATATTTGTTCATTCAGAAAACTGGATTTGTAGATTTTGGAATATTTACTCTCCCTTGAAAGACAAACACTGATCAGTTTTTAAAACTATAAATGTAAATCAAACAAAAAAAAAAAAGAAACAATCATAAAATACAGTTTTTAAGTAAGAACAATGGTCCTAAATTACAATAGTGCTTGCCATTAGCCACTAATTTTAAAATATAGCCGTAAAATTTACATTCTCTACACAAATACTGTATCTTTCCACACGTGAACAACATTAACACCAAACACAGAAATTTTGTTGATTGTCCACACTGAGTCCGCCATTTCTGTTTGTCAATGAACAGTTCCATGTCTAAGCCACCGAAAAAATCTGCTGGAAAAGGGGCAAAAAGGTACCAGAATGGAAACATATAAAAGGGAATGAAAGTTGCCATAGATATTTTTATTTATGTTTAATTTTTGGTTCAAGGAATAAGTAGGTGCATCCATCACTCGTTTGATTCTTTTTGTGTTGTTGCTTTATTGTTCTGTATCTTGTGATGAAGTTTTTTTCATAGTTGTCTTGTGTTTCTTTTTTTTCACGTAGTTTGTGTTTGTCAGCCAGTGTTGGTGCCCGAGATGATCCAAGCGAGAGTTGGCATTGCACTTGATGGCAGAGCTTTGGGTGGAGGTCAGAGGTCACAGTCCTACTGGAACCACCGGAACGCTGCGCCCGTCGGCAGCATCACCTTCTTAGAGAAAGAAAAAGAGAAATGGGGGGAGGGGACAGAAATGGGGTGCATTTAGTAGAGTGCGGTTTGGATAAAAAAAACACATATAGACCTAAATTTGTTTGATCCAAATTAGCATTTTGTGGCTTTTAGTCCATGTCTGTTAGCTTTGAAGTCTTTCTCTTTCACAGCAAAAATACTGATGACTCATCCTGTACTACACAGATTTTTGTCCAATCATATGCTCTCTAGAACGTGAAGTCCCTGCCTCCTAATACCACCTGCAACCGACTAGCATTTAGCTAACTGGGTCTCACAAGTTGTGTCGAAAGTGCTCACTACCTAAACAGGTACTTCATTTGACAAGGAACAAACTTTGTTCCCATTAAAAAAAATTGGTCTATACTGTAGGCCTACAAAAGTCTGTAGTATGACTGAAATCCAAATGTACCCTATCCGCCATGTTGGCTCTGTTATCATCACTTCACTGCCAATCATGAATCTTATCCCGTGTCCTCAAGAGATAGTACAGTGTCCACTGGAAGCGCACTTCAGAATTTCGTCAGAAGTAGTAGGTCATTGAGTACTTTTCGTCTACTTTTTTTATAATACTACAAAGTCAAGCACACTAGAAATTTTGCATAGTGTTTTTCATCTACTATATAATATTGAAGTATGCATATTCAGATTTAAGTTGTAGGCAGTCAAAGTACTTTTCGCTTACTGTTCTATGAATATTACAAAGTCTGACACTACTAATTTCACATACTGTTTTTCACATACTATATAGTATTAAAGTATGCATATTCTGATATAAGTTGTGTTTTTCAGAAGTTGTAGGTCACTGAGTACTATTTGCTTACTGTTTTATGAATACTATGAAGTCCAACATACTACTTATTTTCACACGCTGTTTTTCCACGTAAAATATAGTATTAAAGTATGCATATTCGGATATAAGTTGTAGGTCATTGAATACTTTTGGCTTACTGTTTTACGAATACTATGAAATCTGACATACTATTACTAATTTTACATACTGTTTTTCGCTTAATATATAGTATTAAAATATGCATATTTGGATGCAAGTTGAAGGTCACTGAGTTCTTTTCGCTTACTGTTTTATAAATACTATAAATCCAAAATACTACTAATTTCACATACTGATTTTTGCATACTTTATAGTATGGAAGTATGCATATTCGGACGCAAATTGTAGGTCATTGAGTACTTTTTCGCGTACTGTTTTTTGAATACTATGAAGTCTGACATACTACTAATTTCACATACCCTTTTTCGCTTACTATATAGTATTAAAGTATGCATATTCGGATGCAAGTTGTTGGTCACTGAGTACTTTTCGCTTACTGTTTTACAAATGCTACGAAATCTGACATGCTACTAATTTTACTGTTTTTCGCTTAATACATTGAGTTGAAGATTATTGAGTTCTTTTCGCTTGCTGTTTTATAAATGCTACGAAATCCAGAATGCAACTTATTTAACATACTGTTTTTCGTCTACTATATAGTATGGAAATATGCTTATTCGGACGCAAGTTGTAGGTCATCGAGTACTTTTCACTTACTGTTTTACGAATACTGCCAAGTTTGACATACTACTAATTTCACATACTCTTTTTCACTTACTATATAGTATTAAAGTATGCATATTTGGATGTAAGTTGTAGGTCACTGAGTACTTTTCACTTACTGTTTTATGAGTACTATAAAACCAACATCCTGCTAATTTCACACAGTGTTTTTCACCTACTATATGGTATGATAGTATGCATATATTTGGATGCAGGGACAGATGTGACGTAGCTAAAGCTTATTGGCTAATTTTAAAAAAGGGGATAAGGTCTTAGATATCTCCTGCTTAAACTTCCTGTTTCAATAGAAAATATATCAGAGGACAAGCATTTTACAAGCAATGCACCTTCAAATGAAAAAAACTATGTGATTAAATTATAAATTTCATTCTACTATAAGCAGACACTGTTTAGAAACTGTTTCCAGGCAAAAATACAGACTTTGGTTGTTTTGCATCCTTTCACTCTCCTCTGCGGCCATGTGATTAATCTAATTCCTCCTTCTCCCCCTTTCCTTCCCTGTTCTGTCTTTCCTGCCCCCCTCCTCCTCTCCAGCCATGGGCCATGGCCCTGGCTCCACGTGAAACCCGATACGCCACATTCATTATTTAGTCACCACGCAGTCACGTCGAGTGCCCACCACACTGCTCTCGCAACGGCCTCTTTATATCTCTCTCTCTCTCTGTATTCTTTCAGTGCTGCACGTCTGTCGGTTTGGCATCTGTGGCGAGACTCAGGTGGGCGCTGAGTCCGGGCCAGCTGAGGAAAAGCAAGAAGCCTTGTGAGGCAACGTTGAGGTTGAAGGGGGCTAAAGCTCAGGCATTGCTGGAAAGATATAGCGCCTTTCCCCCAACAGTGCAACACTACTGTGGCACAGAATCTTAAACGTTCGCCAGCACTGGCCCGAGCCATGGGCGGCAAACACATCCCCGCTCACATGATCACACGTGCACCAGCCCACACACTCACACTCAATATCATTCAAGCGTTCCTGAACGAGACAAACTAAGACAGACATGTTTTAAACACACAGAGAAATATATGGGCCAGATTTAACGGACTAAACTAGAGTGCTCCCATGACAACAGCTGGGCAGATGTTAACTCTGAACACTTTAATGGTTTAGCACTTCCTAACATCATGTTGTAAATCAAGGTTGCAGGTGTATTTTAAGTATTTATTGGATGAAACAACATATTTTCATTGCCAGGCAAATTTTTTTTTTGAGTATATGATTCTTATTTTCTGTCAGAGGACAGTAAATAGAATAAACTCTTGTGGCTGATAAAGAATATAAAGTGTCAGACATCAAAATTGAATGCAACATTGCAATTTTACTTTATGGGGAAGATAATCACAGAATGCATTGAGATTCAATACCCAAATATATTGGTAAAAATAATTTAAAAAGTACTATTTTGCTCAGTATTTATGTGTGAAATATATTTATGCATATTAAAGCATCATATTGTTAGCTTAGTAATATGCTAACATCAAACAGCTTTAGAACAGTTTTTTAACTTTTTAAAAAAATTGAAAATTGTTATAATGACTTATGATGATTATTTGAAATTATAAATTATAAACAGCATATTTTGAAATTAAATGTTAAAATGTAATGAAATTAAATCATTTTCCTGCAAAGTCTTTTTAATCTTTTTATATCTGCCATGGAGTTACATTATAGTTCTTTTAAAATAAATATAAATACATAATATTTTTTTCTGACATGAATATTTTGCTAAATATATGTTGCTATTAAAATATTGGCAGAGCAAGTAAAAATCTGATAATTGCTCAAAAATCCTTACTGTTGAGACCAGCTTAATATTCTGTTTTGTGTTGCATTTCATGCATATACCTAATATAGAGACCTAAATGAAAATTTGAGTAAAAACTAATTTGAAAACAATACAACATGCATACTGCTGACTGCATGTAAAGATAAAATGCAACACTGTGGGTGTGTCTTGCACACGAACGCCTGAGAATTCACTGGTGGTGACCTTTGGCTTGTCACAACCCACTAGAAGTGACCCTAACGCCCAAGCTTCTTTCAGAAGCCTAGCCCACAGGCAACCACTATGACGCCTGACCCACAACCTTTAACCCTAAATCTGTACAAACACTGGACCCTGACAAGGGGGTGACTGCTCCGTAGCGTGCGTTTCCAAGGTCATCAGTCCTGCAAGGTGTCAACCAAAAGATCCACCATCTTAATCTGTGTTTATTGATTTTCCTATGAATAAGTTACCACTCCAATCTGCTGAGGGTTCAGTTTCCACAGGTCAGTGATACACTGGAGCTGTATTACTGACCTATGTGGACAAGATCACAGTTTCACTGTTTCCGTTCAATAAGCCTGAGCTAAAAATTGTGGATTGAAGGTTAAATTAAGTAATTGTGCCATTGTGCTCACCAAGACTGCATTTGTTTGTGACAAAATACAGTAAAAATAGTAATATTGTGAAATATTATTACAATTTTAAAAAATGTTTTCTAGTTTAATATATTTTTTAATATTTAATTTATTTCTGTTTGCAAAGCTGAATTTTCAGAAGCCATTACTCCAGTCTTGACTGTCACATGATCCATCAGAAATCATCCTAATATGCTGATATCCTTATAATATCCATATAATATAATGTTCCTGTGGCTCAGTGGTAGAGCATTGTGTTAGCAGCGCAAAAGGTCATGGGTTCAATTCCCAGGGAACACACATACTGGTAAAAAGTGTGTAACCTGAATGCACTGTAAGTCGCTTTGGATAAGAGCGTCTGCTAAATGCATAAATTATTATTATTATATGCTGATTTTCTGCTCAAAAACAATTCTTATTATTAGTTGAAAGCAGTTTTTGCTTCTTAATATTTTTGAGGAAACCATGACACACTATCATTCAAAAGTTTTGGGTAAGTAAAAAAAAAGAAAAAAACATTATACTTTTATTCAGTAAGGATGCATTAAATTGATCAGCAGTGACAGTAAAGACATTAACAATTGAGCATAATAATTGAGCAACAAATCAGCATTTTAGAATGATTTCTGAAAGGTCAGCTGGAGTAATTGATGCTGAAATTCAGCTTTGCCATCACAAAAACAAATTCTAATATATTAAAATAGAAAACAGTTATTTAAATCGTAATAATATTTCACAATATTACAGTTTTTACTGCATTTTTGATCAAATAAATGCAGCCGTGGTGAGCATGAGACTTTTCAAAAACATGAAAAAAATTACATATATCAATGACTAGATATAAATTAGATATAATAGATATAAATAAATAGATCAATAATGTCATATACTGTAGAATTTCTCATTCTGTGAAAATGTTGGACTGTTTCAGAAAGTGTCTTTGCTGATCTGTCTATTGCTTTCCATGACTTAATGTGTGTGCTGTATGCAGCCCTGCGGTCATGTGTACCTTCGCTTTGTGAGTGAGTGAGTGTGTGAATGTGTGTGTGTCGGGGTGTCAGATAGAGGTGCAGGGTGACAGCTTCTCTCTGTGTGCGCATACCAAGAAGAGACCGTCTCCCCCTTTCAGAGCACTGATACCACCATCATCTCAAATCAACCTTTCACTCTCTAATGCAATAAAAATTATTATTATTATTAATGCGACTGTCATGAGACACACACACACACACACACACACACACACACACATCTACTTACTTATCTAAATGGGGACATTGCATAGACTTGTATTGGTTTTATATACAGCTATATTTATAAATACCACATCCTAACCCTAACAGAAAATATTCTGCATTTTTACAATTAAACATTTTACAATTTATAGTGTGTTTTTTGTCCACAAAACATGGTTAAGTAAATACAGACTCAAAATGTATATTTATATATTTAAACTGTGCTTATGTCAATTAAGTTGATTTATTCAAGTCAACAATATTAGACTATTTTATATGATTGAATCACCTTGACTACATTAGGTTACACTTCTAAACATTTTAACACTTGCATGCTACAGACTAAATTAAACTAATTAAATTACACCAGAAAACCTTTTGTAATTTTAGAATCAATCAATTAATAATAATAAAAAATTATTAAAAAGTAAAGTAGCCGTTGCTGGTTTAAGCTGGTCTAGATAGAGCTTAGCTGTTTTAGCTGGCTGGTCAGCTGTTCTTCCAGCCTGAACAGTTGACTAGCAAAACAGACCAGCTTGACCAGATAAAACCAGTAAACTAGCTTAGGCTTAAGCTATTTTTTTTTTTAAACATGACAAACACACTCATTTAGTGCTAGAAGCTAACATTCATATGCGAAAGAAAAGTTTTCATATAAATTGATATATAAACGCTCTGACAGAATATATATAATACATATTTTTTAATATTTAAAGGGTTAGTTCACCCAAAAATGAAACTTCTGTCATTAATTACTCACCCTCATGTCGTTCATAAAAGGAAAAAAAAACGACTTTATTCAACAATTCGTCTCCTCCGCTTCACCCTGGCACCATTTTGGAGAATATCCACTGAACGTAAATAGCGTATGTGTCAGCTGCACCACGCGGAACTGCATACGCTATTTACGTTCAGTGGATACTGAGATTCCATCAAAAATATCTTAATTTGTGTTCCGAAGATGAACGGAGGTCTTACAGGTTTGGAATGACATGAGGGTGAGTAATTAATGACAGAATTTATTTTTTTTGGGTGAACTATCCCTTTAATGTAAGAGTGAAATGTAAACAGACAGTTCCTCGCAATTTCCTCACAGATACTTATGCTAACAAATGCTAACATGCAAACTAATTTACGCGCATTAACACAGCTAAAATAAACGAACAATCAGTCATGCAGCCACATGCAAGCAGGGTTCTGAGATCTTGGCGTGAACGTGAGCATCAGTCCGGCGAGCCTCACGCTCCTAATTCTCCCGTGCTTCTTTTATTTCCATTCAGATGCAGGCTTCCTAAAATAATTCCCCACATCTCCAGTCAGTGAGGTGTGAGGTGGCAAAGGCCTTGAAGGTCTGCACACTACCTCCCCCCTCACTCTCCCCTCTGTTTTTATGGCTCTCTCTGAGATGCCAGCAATGCACCTTGAAAGCGGCAAAACACCCAGTACTGCAAGATCACTCCCTGCCTGTACCCTCTCTCTTAAACACGCACACTCACACACACACACACACACACATCCTGTTACTTTACCATACACACACCAATACAATACACCTGTCAAACACAAACTTGAATATAAGTTCAGTGCAAGTGCAGGCTTCAGTTAGCTCTGCAAAATGTGCTAGGATAGGTTAGACTGCAAGAAGCTGGGTAAACTAGTCAAAAATCCCATGCTTATAGATGGGACTACATGTTCTAGTTAATGGTGATGAGATACTAAGCAGTCTAAATCAAAAAACTTTACTGGTGTTACTAGTCATCCTTCTAGGAGCTTACTGACCAAGTTAGTCTTGCTGATTAAGCTAGTTAAGACTCCTATGCTGATAGATAAGACTCCATGTTTTTATTAATGGTGATGAGGTGATAAGCAGTCTAAACAGCAAAACTTTAACTGTGAAACAGCCTTCATGAAGCTGGTTGGCCAGGTTAGTCTTGCTAGTTAAATTAATAATTCCAAGCTCATAGATACAGTAGTATTAATTTATTTATTTTTTTTTATTGGGAGGAGATGTTAAGTGGTCAGCATGCATGTGGCTGGTTGGCCAGGTTAGACATGCTTGTTAATTTAGTTAAGAATCCCATACTGATAGATAGAAATCCATGTTCTAATTAATGGCGATAAGATGTTGAGCAGTGTAAACAACAGTATGTTACTGGTCAAACTGGTTGGCCTACATGAAGCTGGCTAACCAGGTTAGTCATGCTGGTTAAGTTGGTTAAGAATCCCATGCTGACAGATAGGATTCTATGTTGTAATTAAAGGTGATGATGAGATAAGTAGTCTAAACAGCAAAACTTTACTGGTCAAACTAATCCGTCTGCATGAAGCTGGTGGACCAAAATAGTCTTGTTGGTTAAGCTAGTTAAGAATCAAGTGTTTATGGATAGGATTCCATGTTCTAATTAATGGTGATGAAATGTTATGCAGTCTAAACAGTAAAACTTTACTGGTCAAACTAATCAGTCTGCATGACGCTGGTGGACCAAAATAGTATTGTTGGTTAAGCTAGTTAAGTGTTCAATACTTATAAATAGGATTACATGTTTTAATTAATAGTGATGAGATGTTATGCAGTCAAAATAGCAAAACATTACTAGTGAAACTGGTCGGCCTACATGATGCTGGTTGGCCAAGTTAAGCCGGGCTCACACTACAGGATTGAAAGACTAGCCGAATCACTGTGCTGCTCACACTACGCAACAAGATTTGTTCTCATCTGTCGTTGTCTTGTCATAGCTGTGCGTATACTACACAACACAACGCTAATGAGGTGCACACACTACAAAACATTCAGTGAAGAGGCGTTCCCGACCATCAGCGAAAATAGCCTACTCAGATAAATCCTATCGAGAAATTACAGCGATTATAGGCCATATCTTGAAGCATGGACGATCAACTGGCCCTTCAATTGGTCTGTGCAGTTATTTTATCCGAAAGAAAGAAGAAACCACGACAAAAGAGAATATGGCAGAAACAATGACTTGGAAGAAGTGGACAACAAGGACTGTCAGTACTGCAGAAAGAGTTGGAGGTGACAGCAAAATCCAGCCAAAAATCCTGTAGTGTGAGCCCGGCTTTAGTCTTGCTGGTTAAGTTAGTTAAGAATTCCATGCTGATGGATTTGATTTCATGTTCTAATTAATGGTGATGAGATTCTAAATGGTCTAAATGACAAAACTTTACTGGCGAAACTGGTTACTCTGCAAGAAGCTGGTTGACCAAGTTAGTCTTGTTGGTCAAGTTAGTTAAGACTGCAATGATAATAGATTGATTCCATTTTGTAATTAATGTTGATGAGATGAAAACAGGTTTAAACAACAAAATGTAACAGGTCAAACTAATTAGTCTGCATGAAGATGATGGATCAAAATAATGTTGTTGATTAAGCTAGTTATGAATCCCTTGATTATGGATAGTATTCCATGTTGTAATTGATGTTGATGAGATGTTAAGTGGTCTAAACAGCAAAACATTACTTGTGAAACTGGTCGGCCTGCATGATGCTGGTTGACCTAGTTAGTCTTGCTGGTTAAGTTGGTTAAGAATTCCATGCTGATGGATATGATTTCATGTTCTAATTAATGGAGATGAGATGCTAAGTGGTCTAATTGACAAAACTTTACTGGTGAAACTAGTCAGTCTGCAAGAAGCTGGTTGACCAAGTTAGTCTTGCTAGTTAAGCTAGTTAGGACTCCCATGGTAATAGATTGATTCTATTTTGTAATTAATGTTTATGAGATGATAAGAGATCAAAACAGCAAAACTTTACTTACTGGATTTTTGAAAAAAAACTTTCCTGGTGAAACTAGTCAGTCTGCAAGAAGCTGGTTGACCAAGTTAGTCTTGCTAGTTAAGCTAGTTAGGACTCCCATGGTAATAGATTGATTCTATTTTGTAATTAATGTTTATGAGATGATAAGAGATCAAAACAGCAAAACTTTACTGGTCAAACTAATCAGTCTGAATGAAATTGGTGGACCAAACTAGTCTTGTTGATTAAGCTAGTTATGAATCCCTTGATTGTGGATAGGATTCCATGTTCGAATTAATGGTGATTAGATGTCATGTGGTCTAAATAGCAAAACATTACTAGTAAAACTAGTCGGTCTACATGATGCTGGTTGACCAAGTTAGTCTTTCTGGTTAAGTTGGTTAAGAATTCCATGCTAATGAATATGATTTCATGTTCTAATTAATGGTGATGAGATGCTAAGTGGCCTATTTGACAAAACTTTACTGGTGAAACTGGTCGGCCTGCATGAAGCTGGTTGACAAAGTTAATCTTGCTAATTAAGACTCCCATGGTAACAGGTTGGTTCTATTTTGTAATTAATGTTGATCAGATGATAAGAGGTTTAAACAGCAAAACCTTACTGATGAAGCCAGCTGACCAAGTTAGTCTTTCTGGTTAAATTAGTTAAGACCACATGCTGATAGATAGCATCTCAGGACCATGAATAAGATCATGAAATTCTAAATAGTTAAAATGGCAAAACTGTATTGTTAAAGTCGGACTGTGTGACACTGACTGATGAGGTAAATCTGCTGGTTAAGCTAGTTAATAAATCTGGTGGGGACAACAGTTCACAAGCATTTAAAGCACAACATACTTGTATTTTGGTAATCACCATGCAGTGCTGGTGTACTGGTGTCCCCACCAGGTTGCTTAACCTACTTAACCAGCTAGAGTGTTTTGGTGGTAACCAACAAGCTTCATGCAAGCCAAGATCCAGGTCTCCAACGTTTTTGAGGGTATGCAGAACTGTAAATGTTGCCATTTTAGTATAAAGTATAAATTCTGTTAAAAGCAGTGCCAATACAACCAAGAGCATCACACTGGTTAACGGGAATCCTGATTTTTAGATTACTTTGTATGTTTTGAGGTGGTTATGTGTACAAAAGTGTACAGAAAATTGCAAAAAAATAATAAATAATTGAATACCCTTTTCTATTTATTTAGCAAACAAAACTAACCAAAAGGCTCTAGTGTTGGGTCATTCTTAGCACAACATCTAGTAACTAACATGGTGTACTGGTGTCCCCACCAGGTTGCTTAACCTACTTAACCAGCTAGAGTGTTTTGGTGGTAACCAACAAGCTTCATGCAAGCCAAGATCCAGGTCTCCAACGTTTTTGCTGGGTATGCAGAACTGTAAATGTTGCCATTTTAGTATAAAGTATACATTCTGTTAAAAGCAGTGCCAATACAACCAAGAGCATCACACTGGTTAACGGGAATCCTGATTTTTAGATTACTTTGTATGTTTTGAGGTGGTTATGTGTACAAAAGTGTACAGAAAATTGCAAAAAAATAATAAATAATTGAATACCCTTTTCTATTTATTTAGCAAACAAAACTAACCAAAAGGCTCTAGTGTTGGGTCATTCTTAGCACAACATCTAGTAACTAACAACTTCACTCTCAAAAGAGAAATATCAATCAATGTTACTGTATTACAATATGTATTATATACAGTATGATGACCTCGTCTACAAAACCTAAACAATCAGACTTTAACGTGGCATTAATCTGTAGCCAACAATATGCAACATCTATCCATTTAACTTGTATTCACAAATTCGAAAAAGAAATATGAATTGATGTGTTGTGCTCTGTTTGGTTTCCACTGCGTTGTTTCAACTCTGTCTAGTAGCAATAAAACAGCAGGTGCTTCTCAGACGCTTAGTGCAAAACTATTCCCATCATGATAGGCACTCGAATTAACATCTATTTAAGAAACCATAAACCGGCAGCGCTTTATGTTTTAGACACATTTTAATCACAGGGGCTCCCCGAGACGCCATCAGACGTGACCTTGTTTGACTCCACACTGACTGGACAGCTGGGGGAGCAGACGTGGCATGGAATTATTCGACCATTTTTAATGACTGAAACGTTAGTGACACAGCATCCCCCTGCCATTATTATTCTTACGGATGGTGTTTCAATGAGTCTGTAATCAGCAAACAAAACAACAACCAAAAAAATAATAATAAATTGATTTAAAGGTTTTATTTATGTGGAAGACATCAAATGGACAAATCTAAAATCCCTGTGAATATAGCAGATGTCAGTTGAAAGGAAACATGAGTACCTTCAAACTAATTTAATCCTTTGTCACTTTTTTATCTAAAAAAGGGCCTAATACATATTAGGCACAGAAACATCAAACATGAGGAATGTGAAAAGAAAAAAACTATATATAATAACTGGAGACACAAATGAACAGGTTGTAACTGTATTTCAGTTCTGATAGACAAGCAAGAGTCACAACAGATCAATTCATGTCAAATTCTAATTAAATTGAAACTATATATATTTCAGGATGTACAATATTTGACCTTTTTATTTGCACCAGATTTGCTTTGTTTGTGGAAATCTTTCATTAATTACACTACCTGTCTTTTTTCATGTTTTTGAAAGAAGTCTCTTATGCTCACCAAGCCTGTATTTATTTAATCAAAATGCAGTAAAAACAGTAATATTGTGAAATATTATTACAGTTTAAAAGCACTGTTTTCTGTTAGAATATATTTTAGAATGTAGATGTAATGAAACTGCGATACACTACCATTTAAAAGTTTGGGGTAAGTTAAGGTAAGTTTTTTTCCTAAAAAGGTAAAAGTGACAGTAAAGACATTTATTTATTCTTTTAATGTTGCAAAAGATTTCTATTTCAAATAAATGCTATTCTTTTGAATTTTCTATTCTATTTTTTTTTTTTAATCATGAAAAAAATGTATTCTACACAAAGGTTTTCACAAAAATATTATGTAGCACAACTTAAACATGGATAATAATAAATGTTTCTTTAGCAGCAAATCAGCATATTAGAATGATGTTTAAAGGATCACGTGACACTGAACACTGTGACTGGAGTAATGCCTGAATGCTGAAAATTCAGCTTTGCCATCACAGGAATGAATTACAGTTTAACATATTTTAAAATAGAAAACAATTATATTAAACTACTAATATTTTTTTGCAATATTATGATTTTTGTATTTTTGCAAATAACTGCAGCCTTACATTTGTGCATAAAAAGCTTCTTTCAAAATACGACAAAATGTTACTGGCCCCAAACTTTTGAATGGTAGTGTATGTGGTGGTTGGTTAACATTATCCACTAGACTATGTGAAAGAGCAAATTATTGATTAAAGAGTATAAAGACAAACATGAAAACATTTGCAATGAGGTTCAGTAAGTTAACTTTAAAAATTATGCAGTTGAATATGAACTAACAATCTGAATACTTCTACAGCATTTATTAATCTAGGCTAATGTAAATTTCTACATATACTGATGCATCTTTAACATATACAAACATTAATAACAATAAACAATAATATTTTCACGAATCGGCATTAAACTAGATTACTAAGTGCTGTAAAATTGTTGTAGTTCATTACCAAATGCATTAAATAATGTTGACAAACTGAACCTTATAGTAAATTCTTCCATTTTTTTCTATGAAATAGCATGCACTGATAATTTACAATAAGACAGGAATGTGAATTAAGCAAATGGGGTTAATTCTGATTTCAGGATGACTTTAAAATAAATAATATGTGAAATATATCCAGCACAATTCGAACACTATTCAAATTTGGGCATTTGTACAATCCGAACAACTCGGGTTGACCTCAACAAGAAGTTTGTAGGACCATCAGCCCCCACTGATGAGAGAGAGCAAGGGTGGGCTGTTCGCCACTGACACCTGGTGCTCCAGATGACAGCCCTGCGGCCAGATGGATTACGTCGTACATAAAAACACAAAAACACATTCACATATACGTTCACATCATGCCCACGCTACATCCTTAAACATACCACCTCGATACGATTCTTGATCTTAACAAAAGCAGCATCTCTCAAACCACCATTCCATCTCAAAACTGAACTAATGAATGCAGGGACCTATAAAAGCGGCCATACCGGAGGGCGTTATGTCTCTGAGGAGTGTCCTAGTAGTGTCAGGGAGGCAGGATGTGGGAAGAGTGACGTGATGCCGCAGTGGGGGGCAGATTAGAACAAACCCCATGGTGCATGTCTGGCCGTATCTCCCTCCCCCGTTACTGTCAGTGCCACCTGTCACCCCAAAGCCTCATCTCCCAGCCTAACCCTCAGCAGACACCGCCACCGTGTACAAAGTTCACCCAAATTAGAAGCAAGGAAGGTTATTACGCTTTTTGGCCACAAAACATTCTCTCTGTAACATTAGCGAACAAATGCAACTAAGTAAGTTCACAGAGTCTCAGTATCGTTTACCTCCAGTGCAGCAGACGGTTTCTTCTTGAGCTCCTCGCACTTGCGGAACTTGCAGATCTGGTGGCCCGTCTTCCGGTTCCGGCAACTGCTGCACTGCTCGCAGTTAATCCTGCGCCGGCAAGGTGGGCACATCCCACAGCGTTTCCTTTTCTTCTTCCCGGAGCTAATGGCGGAGGCCAGCTCACTTTGCACTGGGTACTCCGTCAAGCCAGCCATATGCAGTGCGCTGTCGGCAAGGAAGACTCCGGCAGGCGTCATGATGAACAGCCCCGGGTTGAAGGGGAAGCCGCCGCCGCCCACACCGTACGGGAAGTCTGTGTGACCCCCCACCGTGTCGGCCACCGATGCCCCTTCCAGGTCGACCGTCCCCACCTCGCCCACACCCACTCCCATTCCCCCCGGCAGCAGCATGTGCTCCATGCCCGCCCGCTTGAGCAGCGCAGCTGCCTGGGCAAAGTGCAACAGGCCGTTCTGTCCTTCCAGCACCTGCTCCAAGGTTCGGTCCAGCTTGCTCGGCACCAAGGCCGAGGCGGAAGGCTGCTGTGGCTGCTGCTGGGTGGGCTGGGGCTTGGCCGCGTGGCTCTTGGCGTGGCTGTTGTGTTTCAGTCCGTTGGCGGTCTGGGGGCACGCGGCGGTGTACTGCGAGAGGGTGCGAGACCTCTTCAGGCTCTTGCTGAGGGGCTCGCTGATGATGCCGCTCCGGTTGCGGCGTTCGATAACGGGGCTGTCCTCCCCACAACTGCGTTTGTCCTGGTCCTGGTCCGTGTCCTGGTCCTGGGCCTTGGGTGTCCGGCTGCCCTCCGGCTGTCTGCCAGACATGGTCCAGCCCCGGGGTGTGAGCGTGGGAGGGGGGCGGGGTTGGGGAGGGGACGGGGGCTGGCGAGGGAGGAGCCAGGCAGCGCTCGCAATCCGCTCAGTGCCCAGGTGAGGGTGGAGCCTCCCCTTAACGGGCAAAACGGCCGGCCAGTGGCAGACAGACCCCGATGCCCTTGACTCTAGACTTCAGTCCTCATCCACATCTTTCCGCCGGCAAC
The DNA here is from genome assembly GCF_001515625.1 of Sinocyclocheilus rhinocerous. Taxonomy (NCBI): domain Eukaryota; kingdom Metazoa; phylum Chordata; class Actinopteri; order Cypriniformes; family Cyprinidae; genus Sinocyclocheilus; species Sinocyclocheilus rhinocerous. The sequence goes on from NW_015667272.1 coordinate 223,629, forward strand.
CTGTAAACTAAGACACAAAGACAGAAAGAGAGAGAGAGAAGGAAAGATGTTGAAAGCATTCTGATTCTTAAAAGAGACCTTGACAACAAAAAAACTGAGAACAGTGAGCGGCGATTTGGGCCTTTCTTTCGCATGGCTCCAACATTTTATTGAGTGCTGTACGATGCCCCTACTGTGCCTGGGAAATCAATATGTACATTTATCTTCAAACGCTATGTAGACAGAGTAAAGCAAAAATGAGATGGACGTGAAGAGTAGCACAGCCAGATGCTGTGACAAAAAGTACCTTGAATAATAAAAAAATGGCAAAAAATGTAAACCATGAAAACATTATTTCACAATTATTAATTTTCCACAGCAAATTGGTTTACTTTTCAGAAAAGCATGACTTATTGTTTCTGTAAAAGATGAGACAGAGTTGCTTCACTCAAGGTAAAGCAGACAGTACAACATACTGTACAGTAAGCTTGACTGAAGGAACCAATTCTTTATCAATATAGCGTGTGTATCATAGAGAATGAATAAAATCAATTTTAGTGTGAATAAATCAAAGTCTCAGGGAACTTCAGTCAACTTCTCAATGAAGTCAATCCCTCTTAAAAGTGTGATGTCACCTCAGATCATTATTTAGTCTTGTGCAAACTTCATATAGCTAAAACTCAGTTGCTTTGACACAATCTGTATTGTTAAAAGCGCTATATAAATAAAGGTGACTTGACTTGACTTGACCTGTGCAAGCATAAACCCAATCAACTGTCTGTTATTTCATTCATTTATTCACTGCAGTAACAGTGAGAGTACAGGAAGAATTCTCTTTGAAACAATGTACTACTCACTTTGAAGGGCAGAGCACATAAAGTAAGTACTCTGAAGGGTGCAGAGCATTACTCTCCCATATGTATACTTTTGCTACATATTTCACTGCCACTTTATTTTGAATCTGAATGTTATGATACCCTTGATAATCCATAATAACATATAGCTGCTGTGCTTGTTATAAAGATGTAAAGAGGTCATTCTACAAAACAGATTTGTGTAAATGATGCATCAGCTATCTACTGTTGAATGACTTCAAGAATGAACAGGGTATGCCATCTTTTACTATGTGCTAATATAGATATGTCTCTAAACAGAACATTTTTTGTGTGGTTTTTCTTTCCACTTCTTGTTGTTTTAGCAAATATCCACATTTTGATAAAACAAAATAGATGGAAATAAAAGCTATTTTGTTTTAATTTGCTCTCTGTATACAGTATTTAGATTTTAGTTTTAGAACCCAAGTTATATGTCAACCCTGTTACCATCATGTTTTGTGCCTAAACTAATGACTTCATAAATCCAAAAAACTTTCTTCTAAGACATCATATTTTCAAGAAGTTAACTTTCCAAGGACACTTAATGTGTTCTCTTTTTTATCATTATACTTTTGAGAATAGTCCCCAATTTTAAAATGTCAACCATGCTACCATGTTTTTTAATAGTAAATAGTTGATAACTGACAAGTGAATGTCTGTAGAATTATCAAAATTGAGTTCTAAGAAGTACATATGTAGTTTCATGACCTTGAGTGCAAGGCTTGTAATGTCCAAAAAAAAAACTGTCAACCCTGTTACCTCCCCAAGGGCCTAATTATATACTAGAGTGTTTTATCCCAGAATAATTCAAATGTATTAACGGTAGTTTAAGATGGCACTGTGTAATTTATTAACACTTTATCTATTAGAATGTTTAAAATCTCTGAGAAATGTACTTTTAAAATCACATTAGCAAACTTGAAAAGGCGCCTGTTTCGTAACATAATCCGAAGAGACCCGCTGTCAATCACGCAGTGAAATATGAGACACGACAGAATGCCGCTGAACGACCGGACACAGAATTTTACCTCATGACAGAATCCAAACGTCAAAAACTCAACTCTTGTTTTTTATTGGCTGCCCCCAGTCCACAACAGAGACATCCACAAACACCCACACACACAACCCCACTGAGAAAATCTGAGGAAATGGCCGGGCCAGTCCTTATAAGGGAAACAAAGGGACAGGGAGGGAGAGAGGAGAGGATAGGGGGCGGTGGAGGGGATCTACGCAGTGTGTGGAAATTGGAAGGCCAGAATTAGTGGGAGGTAAAGCTTCAAAGGCAGGAGCGCAGCCCCCGCATTCTCCCCAGCTCAGGGGTCTGTGGCGCCAGCGGACCACAGCCAGCCTCTTTCTCTCTTTCGCTCGCCTTGCTCGCTCTCTTTCTCCTTCCCAAACCAGGGGCCACACTGCACCAGGCTGCCTTACCTCACGCCTGCCAAACCTTCCCCGCCGCACACATCTCTTGCTGGGACTGTGGAAGCACCCGACCTTCCCGTCCCAAAAGTGCTGAAATTACATAGCAGCGTTTTCATTCAGTATTAGCAGCAATGACTCACTTCCCATCCAAAGCTAAGGAGAAAAACATGTCTCTAACGGACCATGCTAGCTTGCCATGGACAGCCCGTGGTTTCTCTTTTATCCTGGCTTGGAATGGCAATATGGCACATTTCAAATCCGTTCCACTCTTATGGTTGCTGCACCAAGCCAACAGTTGGCCACACACCACCACACACCAAACGGTATCCTAGCAGCGTGTCGTAGTCCATCCCCATGATGTACACTCTTATCTGTGTTATTGTTTTGTTTTTGAAATTCAGGTTATGATATGCTGTAATCCAAGACCAGTGTATGCTACCATTCAAAAGCTTTCTTTTTTAAAAGAAACGAATACTTTTAATCAGCAAGGATGCTTTAAATTGATTAAAAGTGACAGTGAAGACATTTATAATGGTACAAAATATTTATATTTCAAATACATGCTGTTCTTTTCACCTTTCAAAGAATCCAGTAAAAATGTTTTTCACAAAAATATTAAGCAGCACAGCTGTTTTCAATATTGATAATAACAAGAAATGTTTCTTGAGCAGCAAATCAGCATATTAGAATGATTTCTGAAGGACACTAAAGACTGGAGTAATGATGCTGAAAATTCAGCTTTGCCATTACAGAAACAAATTACATTTTAAAATATAATAAATTAGAAACAAATATTACTGGTTTTACTGCATTTTGTTATTAAATATATGCAGCCTTGGTGAGCATATGATATTTTTTCCAAAGCCCTGAAACATCCTACCAACCCCAAACTTTTGTGTAATGTTTAGTTAAAGTCAAAACACAAAATGTGTACGAAAGAGGCAGAGCGGCCAGTCAGACGGGGTAAGAAAAAGGCAAGGGACAGGTGGCTCAATGTTAGCACTACTTGCTTAATTACTGTTCCCAAAGTAACCATTAGGGTGATGGAAATGGGCCCACAAAATGACTTAGCAAATAAGCCCACTGGACATAAATGAATCGATTTGCTTCCTCCTGTTTTGAGAAGTTTTTTTCCGTTAGGAGTAAATTCAGTCACACAGCTTCCCAGTGAACCGGATGCTATCTGAGGTAAAACGCTACCATTGATCTCAAAGCAAATAAAATGCAAACACAGTGTGTGATGGTTACTAAGCATTGTCAGTTCTCTGTAGTTTGTTGTCTCCATCTGTCCCTGTAACATATGACCTGTGTCTCGTAAAAAGCTGAAATAAGTGAATTTGTCTGTCGCTGCCTCCTCATCGGTTCCTGTCAATCATAGTAACCTCTTCAACATCAGGTCCACCTTTAAGTTAAACTATCTTCCAGCTTCTCTACACCTGTGTCACAGACTTCACTGAGGACTCAAGTCAAATGATGTTTCCTCTGATCCTCGGATTGTATCAGCCTCACCATCTACAAATGTGTGACTCCCACATTCTGTCAACCACGTGCACTTCATGCTCCTCCAACATTTTTGTCTAATGAAGTCACAAATTTTTCGAATTAAGTCAAATTATTGTTATTGCAACACTCTCATTTCTTTCATTCCTCATTGACAGTATTTTATTTCCACCACATATAATTGCCATGCATTTTGCATGTGTATAAATCCATCACAATTTACTAGCTATGCTATTACAATGACCAGTACCAGCAATTTGTCTGTCCACACTGAACTCCAAATGGCTGCATGATGTGACACAATCTCAGAACATAATTAATGTTTAATGTACAGTTATGAAGATATGTTTTTGGAACAACAAATGACATTTCAAAGCAGTACAAGGCCACAGAAATAGAAATAGGGATGCACAAAATGGAAATTTAAGGTGATATTGATAATATTTATATTTTCAAAGCCAATAAGCAATACATTGGAAAGATATGACCTCAAGATCAATATACCTATTGTAAGACTGAATGCTCACCTTAAAAGTCCAGATTCAAACTTCACATTCAAAACTGCATTAAATTTTAAAAATTGTGCAAGAAAGAAAATTACGTACAGTAATTGAACAGTAAGATTTTTTATGTTTTTTAAAGAATTCCCTTCTGCTCACCAAGCCTGCATTTATTTGAACCACAATACAGTAAAAGCAGTAATATTGTGAAATATTTTTACTATTTAAAATAACTGCCTTCTATTTGAATACATATTAAAAATGTAATTTATTCCTGTGATCAAGGCTAAATTTTCAGCATCATTACTCCAGTCTTCAGTGTCACATGATCCTTCAGAGATTTCTTCTGTTCAAGAAACTTTTTATTATTATTATTATTATTATCATCATCATCATCATCAATATTTAAAACAGTTGAGTACATTTTTTTCAGGATTTTTGATGAATAGAAAGGTCCAAAGATCAGCATTTATCTGAAATAAAAAGCTTTTGTAACATTATTACATTTTAAAATATATTCAAATTGAAAGCAGTCGTTTTAAATAGTAAAAACATTTTACAATATTACTGCTTTTGATGCATTTTGGATCAAATAAATGCAGGCTTGGTGAGCAGAAGAGAATTCTTTAAAAAGCATTAAAAAAAATCTTACTGATAAAAACTTATCAGCTTAGATATATCAACTTTTTAAATATTAAGACAGATAAGGATAACAAAAAAAAAGTCTTTATTGGCTAAAACAGACTGACCGCTAATATACTGTGCATCTCTAATTGGAAGTGATCAACAAAATGCCCTGTCAAACTTCTCTGGTTAGGCAGAATACGAATGGATTTACACGGAAGAGATCATTTTTTTCGATTGTCCCTTTATCCAACGTGATCTCATGATAATTTGTATGTATTTTACGTAAACTTTATCGCATTGCGTCATTTATGTGTCGTTATTGGAAAAACCCATATTGATTGACCACTCTTCTGAGTATTGGGTGGCATGTGTTTGTCTTATTGTTTGTGGTCCTAAATGGAAGCCAATTAAATTACAAAATATTCAAGATAGTTCTATTGAGTGTCTAATGTGGTTGATGAAGTCATGGAAATATTGGTCCTTTTCCTGGGGTTTGACTTTCATGTTAAAAATGACTTAACAAATGGGGTAGATGACTCAGGGTACAGCAATAGCTGACGCAGATGTGGTGAGGTTCAGGCTCAGCTGAAAACTTTTAATGCACCTGATTGTGCGCCGCGTTTTAAGAGGTGTATGCCGTACCTCAGGCCACACACTGCATTCTCTCCTTTGCGGCAGCACAATGCCTCACTCACAGCTGTAAAGATGGCAAGCCAGACCCCAACGCAATTAACCTAGGCCCATTCAAAAGCATGGTTATGAATGATTGTAATGCTTTGTATTCATTCAAATAGAGCTTGTGTAATCAGACCCTTAACCATGTAATCAGCATCTCAGTAGAGGAAACATAATGATCCATTTATAGCTAATGTGGAATGTCAAAGCTGCGAAATATTAGAGAAAAAGGCATGAAGTCAGATGAGTCAATAAATAAAGCAACTGAAAGAATAATCAGACTGAGAACAAACTGTCTTAGGCAAGACCACCATTCACAGATAAATTCATCCCGATCTCATCTGTCATATGGTCAGAATCAGTTCAGCTGATTAATCATTCATTGGTTGCGTCTGTCAGTCGCTTCACACGAAATTCCGATATAAATGTAAGAAACGCTTTTTTGTTCCATCCTTAAAGTGAAAGTAATATAATAAATTGGTGTCAGAGATTGCCAAAATACATCAGTCTGATCAATGCAGCTCTCTAGTGTGTTAGCGCGCCTCTTTACTCTTCATAATCAATAATGTTTGACTGCTTACGGGTGACAAGAACGGGGCTGTACTGTAACGGCAATCTGCAACATTACCTCATATGATCTAAAAACAGAAATGAAACCATTAAAAGTGAGGATGGAATATAAATAGCTCTTTCCTAAAGCGGTCATTAGGTTACATAAACTACAATATCCTATTTTGTTGATATTAGCCTTTGAGGATATTATTCTTTGATCAAATGGAATGAGTAATGGCCTTGGACTGACAAGAGGGGATTCGTTTTCAAATGGAGGTTGAGAGGTCAAAAAACTTACAGCTGAACAGGAAAAGGCAACACCGACCAGACAACATGGAAAAGCACGCAAAGTTGAGAGAAACAGGCATTGTTGTCGTTTTTGTTATGCTATAATGACAGCTGCTAGCATTGATGCTAGCAAACAGTCTGATTGTTTTGTGAAACCATCAACTAGCTAAATGCTGAAAAAGGCTACTTTTGGAAACTGTATGTGACTAGCAAGTCATCAGATTTGCTTTGCTATAATATGTGTAAAGGATATGATCAATTACTGCAGATGCTAATACTTTCGGAGCTCATACTGTTAACGTTTGACTGACTGAAGCTGTGCTAATGTTCGGATCAATCTGAGCCAATCTGGCGCACAGTAATGACATGATGGCACAGAGTAACAATTTGGGGTTTCATCTCTTCCTCTCTCACTGTCTTTGCAGTCAAGGACACTAATACCATAAATATTTCTAAAATATTAAGATGCCAAAAGCAAAATGTGCCCAAATGTGTAAAATAAATCTGATGATTTGGTCAGCATTTATTAATTGGATAACTGCAATACCCTGGGTGTCAAAAAGTATAAAAGATAAAAGTATTGTGGCTGTGATAGCCGCTACACTCATATTCAGCAGAATCATTAATGTACTAAAGCACAAGATAATAGCTACATAAAGATGTGTCTGGAGAGTTTTATGACTGATATCGCTACATTAAAAGGAAGGAAGTCCAGTAATGGCTAATTACACCCAAACAGCAATTTGAGAGGATGGTTTTGGAAATATTAAACTTTGCTTCCTGTAAATCCTTAAAATCTTTAAATTATAGGCATAGATTCTCCTCTAATTTCCATCTGCCATATTCAGCTATTATTTTTCATATGTGACAGTTACAGTGTATCTGTACACACATGTTATGTTGTTTTATGTTGGCACTGGTACAAGTTATGAAAATGATATCTCGGCTGATTAACTGGAAGAAACATTCAGTATGTCTCTGCAGCAGGCTATTTAAACATTTATGTTAACTGACAAAATGTATTAATTTATGCATATTTAGGTTTGCAAGGTCTCTAATGGTAATATGTCATGGGAAGCTGTTTGCAAAGACTTTTGCTTATGTCTCCTCCCTAGGGACAAACACACGACTAATTGGTCCTCCCCCTATTGAATAACAACTCTAAAACTGACAATTCTGCAGTGAACAAGAGTTTTACGTTTTTAAAGTATCATTTTGTCATTCTGTGTCCTGTAGTTTTTCTGAGGACAAAATAATGACTATCATACATTTTTACCATGATTTACAGAAAAAAAAAATGTCATTCAGTGTAACAACCAAAAAATCGTGTCAGGCATATTTAGAACAAGAATAATTACATTTACATTTAGTCATTTAGCAGACGCTTTTATCCAAAGCGACTTACATTAAAAGACTATTTAAGGATCACAGTGCAGCCCCAAAATAGTAGCTAACTGTCATTTTAAATCTTTACCAAGCTTTGCCAATATCCTTCAAACCTCTTGGTTTTACCCATTTACCAGCAAGACTTTTAAAAAAATATAATCAAATTTAGTATGATCACTTTTATATTTTATTTTATTTTATTTTTTAAACGGACCTACATGTTTTCTCTTATTTAGGTTTGCTTAGAGCAGGGTTTCTCTCACCCCAGTGGAAAATGGAAAACTTGGGGTGGAACTCAAACCTGGAGTTCGTTTGGAACTATTTTCACTAATGCAGTTTATTTTGTAAAAATCAGCATCTATCTATCTATCTATCTATCTATCTATCTATCTATCTAGGCTCTATATGCTTACAGTCATTATATAGCCTATAAAATACAGTAAACATATAATATAACCTATGTGTGTTATCCATTTATTTAAAAAAATCATTTGAGTCAATCAGCCAAAAACACTAAACTTCTAATATTTGTAAAATGTCCAAGACTAATTAAAAGTAATGGATAAACCATTGCCACTGAACAGCTGTAGCCTCAAAGAGGAGGAAAAAAATCACTGTGAGGTTACTTCGCAACGTCACGCAGGCAGATATCGAGTAATTCAGGTAATGCGGAGTCCAACGCAACATCTCCCTCAAGACACGCATACACCTATCTATCTCCCCCTGCCGCTGTCTTTCTTCCTCACACCGCTTCACGCACACACTCACGCATGCATGCTCTCATACGCAAGCACTACACACGCACACACTTGCGCACAAGGTCCAGCGGACGTTTACAATAATTCATGTTTTCCGAGCTCGCTCCGCCAGATGTGGACTTTGCCGAGCGGCGTCCCGAGCATTTGCATAGCTCAAAGTTAAATGCGCTTGAAAACTTCTCCAACTCTTTGCGTCATGGCGAAAGTTAATGACTGGCAATCACACAAACAGTGCGTGCATGAGCGCCGCGCGCTGTCGGCCGCGGACTGCAGCAGTAAATCCCCGCGCGCTCTCCGCGGCGACATCAGCCTGATAATATCCTCTCGGCGAACAATGAAGCGCACATTTTTGGCTAATCCCTCCGCGATGAGTTCAACAAATCACCATAAATCACGAGCGACTAAACAGCAAATTTGAAATACAGTGGAAAAAAAACCTTTTGTATTTTACAATATACCGTTATATTAACGACCACCGCGTTTTAGTAACGCACAGGTGTGCTGCTGCTGTAGACCAAAAGTTCCGCGTCTATAACATAACGCATCATCAACTACAATACCACCTGTCGTTACATGCTGGAGCAACTATCATAAACGTCATTGGCATCATAATTTTACTAGCAAATTATCCACGAGAGTGTTAAGTTTGAACAGCCCACCGCAGCATTGAAATACGATTAGAATTTGTGTATTCTGTCAATTGTTTAAATGTGATACTTGCGTTCTGAGGAACCAAAGCAATATTACTTCCTGGGAAGCGTAATCGCGTTTCCATAAGGACAATACAGCACAAATCTGCGGGAACGGGTCAACATCGTCCAGTCGCTAAAAATATGTGTCGGATCTTAATTTAATTTGGCATTAAAGCTGCACAAAAATACCTTTTGTCTAGACTCAATTATCTGAAACCTGGGTCTCTGCGGTGCCAGTGTACGGTCTGCAGCAGCACGACTGACAATGTACGGCACAATCATTCCCCCGTCCTCCCAGCCAACAAGATCGTTAGGAAGATGACATCCCAACTTTGAGCAGACTTCAACAAAGTATGATTCCCCCCCTTTCGATGTATCTGCATATTTGCAAACACTGGCCCCTTTTTTATTCGCACCTACCAAGGCAGATCCGAGCACAGGGGAGGGCTTCCACTGTCCGAGCGCCCCTTCTCCAAGCCTGTCGTAGAGATTGATGGCAAAAAGAAGGGAGAAAAAGCTTATTCTCCACTTCCAGAAATCATGTAGCCTTCGACCGAGCCGAGCGCGTGAGGAAGAGAATAGTGAATTATTGCTAAACGTACTTTCTGGGAAGCTGAGCGTGTGGGCTCACCAACCTTTCGATTCTCGCAATCCCACCTCTACATCCAGAAGAACATGCAAACACATTTCATAGATTTTTGGAGCTTCACGTAAAAACCGAACTGGACTTTCGGCGACGCTGAGACGGAGAAAACGCACAGATTAACAAAGACATTTCGCGTCACGCAGCGCTTCTTTTTGGCGACGTTTTAAATGTCGAAGCGGAACGCGTAGGGTGTTTATCGATGCGCACGAACATTGTGAGAGATTTGAAGGTTAATGTTACGGACGGAGATTTGTGGCGGCTCGGTCCCCTTTTGCACTGTGCAGCCTGTGATTTTTTTTCTCTAGGACCAAAAGTTGATATGTCGTCATACCGCTTTAAGACTGAACTTCCCTTCAACACATTCATATTTACCATCAAACAATGTCAGAAGGATGCACGTGGTGACTGGATGACTTTGTAATCCTACTGTTTGGTTTCATTTCGAGATAGTTTTCTGTTATTCGGAGGAATATATTATTATGGAAAAATAAAGTATGAAAGTTCCAAACATGTCTGCGCTTTTTGAAACTTTGTTATGTAAATTATATATATATATATATATATATATATATATATATATATATCGTATTCATTAATATTTAGTATCAGTAGAGCTCCAAGCAAATTCCACAGAGATAGGCTACTATAGCAACATCTTATGGGCTGTCATTTTATTTTAATGCGTGATGCTCATTTTTGGCCCAGTTCTGAGGTTATTGAAAACCCCATTAAAGATGCCTTTCATTGTTTTTCCCCCAATAAATAAATAAATAAACAAACACTTTAATCTTCTACAATCGTCATTTTTTTAATTTGTGAATTAAAAGCATTTTTTTCTGATTTTAATTGTTGAGCTTAAAGTAAAAAAAAAACGAATTGTCCTTTGTGTAGCCAACTAATTGTAAATAAGAGAAAAACTTTCAAGAAAAGGCTGTATTTTTATGGGGAGAAAAACAATTCTTGCCATAAGTATAGTATGACAATCTTTTTATATTATTTATTTTTCTAAATTTAGCATTGTTGCAATTTTGTTTTAAAATATTGTTAATTTTTTCAAAACGTTATATCAAAGTCAGTGTGACATAACCAACATGCAAGTAGCCATTCTGCTGTCACGTGACAAGTAAAATATATAAAACAGGGAGGACCCCTTTAGAGCCCTCATAACTGTCAAGGTCATTCAGTGTTTAAACATATTACTTATTTAGACAATTTATAAAAGGCATGTTTAGTCCAGGTAATATGAAGCATCTTAAGAAAGCCCCTGACTTTTAATCTAACATTTTAGATATTTGAAGTAAACGTTTTATTAATGTTTAAGTTATAGGCTACATTATAAGTTGTTAAAGGTGTACACACAAGTGTAATTAATGTGCAAGTATATTATTTACTTTTTACTTGATGGTTACACCACTTGATATTTAATCATTTATTTTATTAGGTATTATTATTAGTAGTAGTAGTGAGTTATTAGAATTTTTAAATAAATAATAAATACATTTGTAGAAAGTGGTAGCCTAGCCTTTTTTAAGTATGAAACCAACATGTAGGCTATACAAAAATTACATTTCTAAGAAACTAGATTTTAAATACATTTATTTTCTCTTTTTTATAAACTCGGACATGTTATTGACCCATTAATGTGTGAAATGCAAACATATGAATAACTTTTTTTTAAATTAATAAAGCACGTATTTTTAAACGTCCGTGCACGTTAGTAACGCAGAATAAACATTATACCGCCATGAATAGCGTGGTCTGCTTTGGCAAACAGGGGTCAGCTGTGGTCGTTCGGCTCCTGCTTTCTCTCAGTCCACTCCGCTTCTTTTGAATGTCCTGTCTGCTGGCAGGCGGCCAACCGAAGTGTGTGGAAATGACACCGCCAGGGCGGCAGAGATTTTCCTTCATTTCTCTCCTTCCCGATCGCAGACGGGCTGACATTGGCTAGAAAGTGGAGCAGCTCGTCAGGGACAATCAATGCGAATCGATCGAGCCGCGCGGGTTTGAGGCTCCGAGCTGGAAAATAACGCGCGTGCGAGCGAGCGAGCGAGAGAGAGAGAGAGAGAGGACAGGGAGGGGATGTGCTACCAATCGCCTCTCTCACACACAAATATCGCCTTTACTAAGCCCTCATTTCAAGGAAGGCGCATCAAAGACAGTTTATTCCTGACGCAAGGATATTTTATCATATTCATCAACATTAAAAGGATATTGTTCTTCCCCAGCTGTCAAAGTTAGCCAAACGAAATGCCACTATGTGCTTTGGCTGCAGCTATAGGTTTATATTAGCAAGTGTGCTAATACTTCAATATAGATACAGTGGGGTCCAAAAGTCTGAGACCACTACTGAAAATGCTTCCATTTTGGCATCTTTCTAAATTAATGTTTTTTTGTTTGTTTGTTTGTTTTTTGTTATAAATGATTATATTATCATATAATTTGAGAGAAAAGTTAAATTGAAAAATTTATATTTCAGAATTTTTTAATATTTGGTACTCAAGGTGCATTAAATTTTGTGTAAAACCTGATGATTGTGTTCCCCAGCATGCTTTGAGATGTTCCAAAGAGCATCTTGTGCTTCAGTGGAAGAAGAACATATATCAGACAGACATTTGCTTATTTGTTTTAAAATTTTCAGAATGCTCAAATTTGGTTTATATTTGATTTTGGATCCCATTTTCAATGTTGCTGCCGACTTTTAGACATTGCTGCATTTGCAACATCCAGTGGCATTCATAGATCTGGGCATTACATTATGAGGTTCTCATGGTGATTAATATAGACTTTCATATGTCAAATTAAAGGCAAACCAAATGTTCTTGTACAATGCTATGGTATTACAGAGCAGTGCAACTGCATGCTTATTGCCATGATAAACAGCCTACAAACTGATTTACAAGATAACCTCATGTAGAGATAGTAGAGATACCCAAAGTCTTTGGGTAACATTCAAAATGTCTTGGTAGCCCATGGTAACACTCTGGTAATGGCATAGCCACTATGTGGTGATGCCATAGTAACACACCCATAAAAGCATTGGTAAAGCTGTTTTGCCAAAAAAAAAAAAGGAAAAAAAGAAAGAAAAAATGAAAAGGTACTGGTAAATCTATGGTAATTAAATGGGAACTGTCTGACACAGTGGTAATGACAGAATAGGATATAGGCCCCTCCCCCCTCTCTCTCTCTCTCTCTCTCTCTCTCTCTCTCTCTCTCTCTCTCTCTCT
>NW_015667272.1:237062-240496 GCF_001515625.1 Sinocyclocheilus rhinocerous
TCTCTATATATATATATATATATACACACACACACACACACACACACACACACAATATAACTGTCAGACCTACACAGCAATAGCTCTGTGATACGCCAAAATGTCATTAACCAAATTATTAATGTTAAATATCTCATTTAGCCTATTAAATAACCTGTTGCTAAGCAATAAGTTGTGGCATATACATCTGTTCTCATTATTAGCTGTCAAAAATATAGAACATCAACAATATAGATTCTTCTCAGTTGAGAAAAAAATATATCTAGCATGTACAGAGGCCACTGTTTTCTAATCCAGGTTTGTGCTGCGTTACACGGGTTGTCTAAGTTTGACAATTAGCTTTTGTTTCACTGCTGACATATTTTCGTGGTCGTGGGCTGACACGCACGGGTTTCGTCAGAGAGATAAGCGCACAATGGACGCATCCAGTCCCTCACTGACGGGCTCGCGTGAATAAATTGGACACGCATTGCTTCGTAATCCCCTGAGTGTCTCTATGGCTCTGGCAAAGTGCCTGGCCTCACCGTATCTTACATTAAGCAGACGTCAATCCGTTCGTCCTCCTTTCGCTTTTTAAAATCACTTCCATGTCGAAGTGCCTGACCGCTTTCTGTGCCTGGGCTCCGCCAACTCTCAAGTCCTCCAGAAACAGGTCCAAAAGAGGAGGAGGGGGGCAGAAAATATTATGCGACAGTCCGGCATTGGTGTCTGCACTGATGATTGGGACTGTTTGTGTTACCATAGAAGTGTGTAAACTACTGAATACAACGCGTGAGCAAATTATTTTTTATAGGAATTTGTGTTCCTCATGTAACTTATGTGAGCAAAGCGAAAAGCTGTATCCAAATAAGTTTTAAACAAAACACTTATGTTTTGTGATATATTTGTGATATGTACATGTGTAAAAGCGTGAAAAATAATAACCTACTTGCGATGTTTTGACGGTGTACCATCCCGTGTACCGTAGGCTACATCAATATTTATTTATTTTTTAGTTTATACCGTCTCTTATCCTCCCCAATTGTGCATTTATTTGATAAAAAATGGTAGTAAAATGGTAGTATTGTGAAATAGCATTACAATTTAAAATAACTTTTCTATTTGAATGTATTTTAAAATGTAAATGATTGCGGAGATGCACAGCTAAATTTCTCCTTCTTCAGAAATCATTAATATGCTGATGCTCATTAAAAATATTTCTTATTATTATCAATGTTAAAAACAGTTGTAGAATATTTTTGTGGAAACCAATAATACCAATTTGTGGATACTCTGATGAATAGGAAGTTCAAAAGTTCAAAACAACAGTATTGAAATAAAACATTTTGTAACATTACAAATTTATTTATGGTCACTTTTGATCAATTCATCCTTGCTGAATAAAAGTATTGTTTTATTTTTTTTAAATTTAAAGAATTATGTGTGTGTGTGTACCTGGTATTCTCTGTATGGGGACCAAATGTCCCCACAAGTATAATACCAGTCATTTTTGACCTTGTGGGGACATTTTTTTGGCCCCCATGAGGAATCAAGCTTATATACCACAGTGTGTGTGTGTGTGTGTGTGTGTGTGTGTGTGTGCGCGCGTGCGTGCGTGCGTGCGTGTGTGTGTGTGTGTGTGTGTGTATATATATTTCAGGATTCAGGAACACTTTTAAGCAACAGTTGTGTGGCAACTTCAGAAACAGGTGAATCTAAGAAGTGAGTGAATTACTATCAACTAATCAGGCTGATGTAATTAAAGTAACAGAATGATAGTGACAAAAAGCTGATGAAATCATGAGACCTGACAGAAAAGATGTTCTTTTCTCCATTATTAGTTTCAGCTAACCCTGACTATAGTAGATATGGACACAAAACTGAATTAACCCCGTCCAAAATCAGAAAGTGTCGAAACCATTCAACATTCTAGATTCATTGCATGAAACTGACCCTGAGACTTCATAGCATTCCAAGCTTGACCTCAGCATTTCTGAAGAATTGTCGGGATAAGAAACTAACATTGGATGAAACTGAGAGACTGACTCTGGGATTCTGAACTGTCGCATGGCTGTGCAAAGTGTGCAACCGCATAGGGTCCCGCATTTTAGGGTGCCTCGCAATAGTCAATTTACTTTTGAAATGCTGGTAAATCTGTGGTGCGTTTCCATACAACAATGTATCTCACTGCTTAGCCACCATAGTAAGAAGCATTGTTGTTGGAACTAACCAGCTAGTCATGACTGTTTTTTGAAAATGGTCGCATCTCTGTCGTTTGAACCACAATTATTGTTGGTTCAACAATATAGGACGGACATTAGTGACATCAGGCACAGGCGGTGAAGTAATAACTTCTACTAATTCATTGATTTGAGATCTGCTGCAATGATCATGGAAGATGATGACTACTTCATTATTTTTTGTTACTGGTCTTTTTGCTTTATATGAAGGTCCAAACATAGGTTCGGGAGGAGCCTAATCATTCAGTCCTGTCAATCATTATTACTAGCATATATAAGCAACAGTTATTGCGCTGTCCCAGCAAAAATTCATCCGGCATCCCTCCACCTCCCCATCTCCTCCTTTATTTCTGTTAATCTCCCTCTATATAGTTCAGTAGTGGGGTGGAGTTGAACACATAGCTCAAGCCGAGCCTCGG
This sequence comes from Sinocyclocheilus rhinocerous, assembly GCF_001515625.1. Classification (NCBI taxonomy): domain Eukaryota; kingdom Metazoa; phylum Chordata; class Actinopteri; order Cypriniformes; family Cyprinidae; genus Sinocyclocheilus; species Sinocyclocheilus rhinocerous. The sequence goes on from NW_015667272.1 coordinate 239,701, forward strand.
GTTCGAACCTCTGTCGAGGACAGCAAGCCAAGTTCAGTTACCATTAACTATGAAAACTGGATGGGCAGGCAAACTTGTGAATTGATATTTTTTATTTATTGCAGACTCCTCCTTATGTCATACTCCGGGGTTCCAGTATCCGTATGCATTTATCCACATGTGTACTCTTCAAAAAATGGCACTTATTGAGGACAGGCTAAAATATATAGATTTAAATAGATATGCAGTATGGAATGGAAGATTTAGATTGTACTGCATGTTATGTTGCATTTATTTAAGTTCACATATCTTACTAACAAGAAACTGCTTCTAACCACATGTCGAGAGCTGTAGCTAAGTTTGCGATGCAGTTGGCAAATGTCCTTTTGGGAAACACACCCCTGGCCATTTTTAAGGCAGTATAATAGATGCTTGTTTATTACAGTGTATCCTAAAATCCTGAGCTTGCAGTTGGTGGAAAGAACAAAATAAAAAAGGCAAATTAATTAATAAAAAGTAAATTAACTGAAAAATTTTCAAATGTTGTTTTTTTTCTAGCAAGAAATAAGAATTTAAATTCTTAAATATTTTATTGGTTATGACTAAAATGCACTTGTATTTATTAATTATATCATTATATATGAAATTACATCGGCCACAGTCACACAGAAGCAGAAAGTGGTTGTTTTTATATTGATACAGTGCCGTTAACACAGACACTGACTTGTGATCAGGGTGTACCCCTGTGTAAGGCTAAAATAAAGTAAATGCAAAACTGAAGAGACCAATCATAATTCACCCTTCGCAAAGACAACCC
>NW_015667272.1:241428-262044 GCF_001515625.1 Sinocyclocheilus rhinocerous
ACTGTTGCTACATCTGACAAGCCACGGCGCTCTCACACCACACATGTACTGTGTTCAGAATCGCCCCTAGGATTGATTGAGTGCACTCGATAACGTCCACTATGGTTTACAAATCCCTTAAATAGTGTCCTATATAAGGGAATGGGGGCCATTTCGGACACAGAAATGTTCTCATGCAGTAAACAAATACATCGCAGAGCAAAGGACACTGACAATTTGCTGACAAGACAGGGAGGGTTCTTTTTCTACGAAATTGTGTAAATTGTAAGAAATTCAAACAATAAATACCGTTCTATTTTTCACTTTTAAATTTCCACTTTTTCTTTTAAAAAAGCAAAAATGTTGACAATAGTGAGGCACTTGTAAAACAAATAGATGGGGCCAATTTTTGTAAAAGCCAAACTACTTACTACTTTAATAGTACAGCCACAAGACGTAGACCAATGTAATATGCATGTTAACATGATTTTAACATTAAAAATAATTTAAAATTTTTTTTTGTTTGAAGTTATATACAATTTTATGACACTAAGAAGACACAACACCATAACACTAAACCCCTAAAAAGACCGTAAAAAAGATGATTTAACCAACTTTACAGCTCAAATAATGCACCAATTAATAACAGAATAAGTACTAGCAGAAAAGGTAATAAAATGCTTTTACAAAATTACAAGCTTCATATTTCTGTTTTTAAATCCTATTTACTGTATGGCCATTGTAAATGCCTCAGAGAAACTCAAATATTTTTTTTTTGTAAAGAAAATGAGGGATTAGTTTAATGTTTTTGGTAATGAACATTATGCCATAAGTACTGTATATTGATTATAACTGTATTGAACCCAGAATATTTCTTTAACTATCAAATTTCAAACATATTAAAAGTGTTTAAAATATGAAACACTTAAGGCTGATGTACAAAACACATTTTGAATAGAGACAGTATGTTAAGTTGTTTAAGTTGAATTAATCGCAGAAATCTGTAGTCAGAAGAAAAATGAAAATTGAATGTTTGAAGAATATTAATGCAGTGCTGACTTGCATGTGCAGTAGTTGTAAAGTGATGATCTTTGCACCAGGGCTCTGTTCTCTGAAAGCATTGAATTTCACTGAATTCTGAGCTGATACAGCATAATGCATCATCTATCAATATGTAATCTGAAATTCTTGTTTGTCTCACAACAGAACAAACTTTCCCAGGAAATCCACTTTACTTAATTGTATCCCAATCAATATTAGGAATAAACATTCTGAATATACTTTTTAAAAGTAGAAATTCAAAAAAAATTTTTAACCTGCACTAAACAATGGCGGAAATTTTCTGCTGGACACATTGACAAAATGTCTTAAAAATACTTTTAAAAGTAACCTTGTGATGCCAATACAAGTGATACATTTACAATTGTGTACTGCATGTGCAGTATTTAACACCCCCTTGTCAGAATCCTAAGACCCTAAACAGATAATATGTAAAAAAACAACTAAATCTATAACAAACAACAAAATCTACAATAAGGTCCCATTAGTTAACGTTAGTTAGTGTGCTATAACATTAACTAATAATCCTTGTAACGTTAGTTCACAAATACAAACGTTCATTGTTACTTCATGTTAGCTTATAGGTCCAGTAAATAATATTAACAGATATAACTTTTGATTTCAATAATGCATTAAGAAATGTTTAAATTAACATTAACTAAGATTACTTGAAGCATTTTCATTGTTGGTTTATGTTAATAAATGTTAACAGTTAATAAATGGAATCGTATTGTAAAATGTTATGCTTTTAATTCCTATTGCTAAATTTCCCAATTTCAAGTATCCACATTAGAGATCAGGAAGGAAAGGAATAGTTCACCCCCTGACTTCCTGACTTCCATAGTATGACAAAAAGTACTATGGAAGGCAATGGGGACCAGAAACTGTTTGGTAATGCATTTTGCAGAATGTGGGTAACCAAACAGTTTCTGTTAGCCTCTGACTTCCAGAGTATTTTTTCCTCCATACTATAGAAGTCAATAAGGACCAGAAACTATTTGGTCATGCATTTTGAAGAATGTTGGTAACCAAACAGTTGAACCTTCCATAGTATGGGGGAAAAATACTATGGAAGTCAATGGGGACCAGAAACTGTTTGGTAGTGCATTTTCAAGAATGTTGGTAACCAAACAGTTGCTGTTAGCCATTTACTTCCATAGTATTTTTTACCTCCAAGTCAATGAGGACCAGAAACTATTTGGTAATGCATTTTGGCAATTTTTTTTTACTTTATTGGTATAGAAGTAACAGGATGCAAAGTGGGAGAAAGAGAGAGGGGGCGGGATCGGGAAAAGTCCTCGAGCCAGGATTTGAACTCTGAACGCCCGTTTGGTAACCAAACAGTTGCTGTTAGCCATTTAATTCCATAGTTTTTTTACCTCCAAGTCAATAAGGACCAGAAACTATTTGGTAATGCATTTTGGCAATTTTTTTTTACTTTATTGGTATAGAAGTAACAGGATGCAAAGTGGGAGAAAGAGAGAGGGGGCGGGATCGGGAAAAGTCCTCGAGCCAGGATTTGAACTCTGAACGCCCGTAGTGTAACGGCGCCCTGCCCACAAGGCTATCAGCGTCGACTGGTAATGCATTTTGAAGAATGCGGGTAACCAAACAGTTGCTGGTAGCCACTGACTTCCATAGTATTTTTTTTCTCTCCATACTATGGAAGTCAGTGGGGACCAGAAACTGTTTGGTCACCGAAATTCTTCAAAATATGGTTCGTGTTCAGAAGAAGAAAGAAATTCATATAGGTTTGGAACAGCTTGAGGGCGAGTACATGATGACAAAATTTTCATTTTTGAGTGAAAATTTCTTTAACTAGATGTTTAAAAGAAATACCAAATGTGTGTCCTAAAAGTGACGGCAAAATAGAAAATTCTGAGTTGCCTGTTTGGCTGAACATTGCCTGAAAGAGAAAGAGTGCTCTGGTAGGGAGCAGCAATGCGTGACACAGGAGAGGCTGTGGTGGGCGCGCTTGCCCCGGGGCTACGGCCACACTCAGATCTTTGTTGCGTTCGCTCTGCGTGAGACGAGGCAGAGGCATTTTCCTGGGAGAGTGAGAGAGAGAGGGAGGGGTTGGTATTAGTTTTACTCTGCCCACTGCTTCCCACTCCAGCTGCATACATGACTAGCACCGCAGGAGTGCCCCAGAAGACTGCCCGAAAAAAGAAATGCCAGAGAGCGAATAGAGAAAGATGTCCGGTTTCGCAGGGGCAACTATATATCTTTTAACACTGCAATATAAAATAAAGCTACTGGCGTTTGACTGTTACATTAGATGCACCCAAGAGTTGTCCAATTGAGAATATGGGTTTCCTCAAATCAACTGGGAGATGATAAAGCATGAATATTATTCAACATAACAGAATAAATAGAACTAAACTGATTATCATATTCTCACATTACCATCAGCCTTTGTTGTTCAACTGTTGACTTTTTATGCCAATTTTGTCTAATACCCAGTTATCACCGTTTTATGTGAAGTACCACTAACTGTAATAAATGGTATTATTTATCAAATCAAGCTGGTTTGCTTGGTCTTAACTGGTCTGTTGGCCAGTTTAAAAGGGGTTTTGGGCACTTAAAATTATCTTTAAAGTATTGCATTACTTATTACTTACTTGCCAAATCCCATATCAACCTCGACCAGTTACAACATGAAACTGCTTTTAATTAATTTTCAAATTAATTCTGCTTTTAGTTCTTTTAAATAAATAATATAAAATTGTATAATATAAATAAAAAATGTACAATATATAAAACTATTCTTGAATTTACCAAAGTATTTAAAGGCAGAAGGTTACATTAAAAACACAAGCTACATTTTAACATTAGACGTTACATTTTAATGTAAAGTCAAGTATTGTTTTATAATTGTTCTATATTCAATACAGTATTTCATGCAATTGCATCAGAAGTAACTAATTAAATTACAGAAAATGAAGAGTAATCCCTTACTTTATTTTTCAAAGGAAAATGAAGCTACATTAATTATTTACTTTGTGCATACAGGCAATAGGCTTACACTAAATAAATAGTTTTAGTAATAAACATACAATAAAAAAAAGTTTACACATGTTTAAAGACTTATTTAAAGATACAATATTTACTACAGCCATTGTAACTAGTCTACTGTAAACTATTCTGCACATTTGTTTAATGACTTTTTGATGAAGATTTTGGCTAATTCCAAATTCTCCGTTTTTATTAAAGTGTCATTATTGAGATCATAAATATTCATAACTCCCGTTTAAGAATCTGGCAGGGCGAAGATGCCACAAGCGTGATACATTCTTACAGACCTGAGTGGCATTTCAACTTGATTATCAGTCATGGCCATGAGCGAGCGGCGCGTTTTCGGGAAAGCCCTTTACCTCCACCTGATGGCAGCATCACCAGGCCCTTCACACGGGTGCGTGGGAGTTCCCCGCTTCGCCATGTCGGGGTGGTGCAACGCGCTGAAAGGATCTCCCGAGCGAGCTCTCTCTCTCTCCCTTTTCTCCACCGCCCCCACCCCATCAGCTCCATCCTCCCCCTCACGACAGTCTCAGTCTCAGCAGCAGCAGCAGCATCGTCCTCCTCCACCCTCTCTATAGGCAGCAGCAGCAGCAGCAGCATCCGGCGGTGAGACACGGAGGAGACGCATCCGAGTGATGCCACTGCACCAACCGCATCTCTCCACCGCGAAAACACGCCGAGAATAAAGCGCTTCTTCTGCGAGGAGGGAGAAACACATTCGACTGGAGAGATCCACTGCCCATGAAGATGTCTAACGCTGACATGGTCTTGAACTCCACCGATCGGATAGTGAAATGTAAGTCTACATTTCCTCCCTCTCTTCTACCTGCATCTTTATTTTGTGCCATTATTTACGCAATAATTGTTAAAAGATTGTCACAGCTAATTAAGACGTATCGATTGCGTTTATTAATGTAGTCAGTTCATCTTTAGGACTGAACGTTTTTGAGATAGCGATGATTTTCTCTGCTATGGACTGGTGGTAACTTGAGTCACGGGCTGGCAGAGGGAGATGTGTTAAACGAGGCAGATCCAGTGGAGGCGGTGATGCAGCAGGATTTAGGTGGCATCACGCAGCCCTTCCTGTATTCTTCAGAGACAATCATGCAATAGGGTTTTCAGTTCATGTTTAGCTGTTTGCTTTCTCGAGGGAAGCCTCCAGTCTGAACGTAAATCATTCGAGATGGAAACTGTCACGCCCCCGTTGCGTCTGATTGATTTTCGCACATTTACTGGTCACGTAGCGCACATTAATATTCACATGTAGGAACATAAAAGCATAGATCACTGAGACTGAATATAAGCGTCTCGGTCTTATATAGAAACTAGACTTAGGTTAATTGAAGGTGAACTAGGTCTTTTTTTTTTTTGCTTAAAAAACGGTTTAACATTAATAGCACTTTCATAGTGAAATAGTATTGAAATAATGGATACACACTCATGAGGTGTCAATAGTCATATCAGTATTATTATAACAAAAAGCTGTTTTTATTACATAGAGCGGGTCGCACCTTCTTGGGCGCTGCTATGTTTGGATCACGTGACCAGCCGTGTGATACAATTGATCGTGTTACTGATAAAATAATATTTTTTTTACAAAGCATAAATATAAACGTACATTCTAATAACCACGGACACAACATAAAAACAGTGCCATGGTGTGACACACCAGATGAATGAGAAAACAAAAACAAAATGACAACCTAAGTCACAAAATAGGAAATATAGAGAAACATGGAAAAACAGAACAAAACATGCACAAACAGATTCAGTGGTGTCAGCAGTGAGTGAGCAAATTTAATGCATCCAGGCCAATAGGTGTCAGTATATACAGTCCAGAACCACTAGTATTATTTGGATGAATTGGAGCAGATAAATGTAAACAACAATTTACTTAGTGTACCTTTCTGTCCTTGAAGGTAACAAACAGGAAACAGCTTCAGCATTTTAATAGAAACATAATTTATTTTAAATTAGTTCAATTTTTGAGCTGTTGGCTTTCATTGATGCATTCTGACTCTTTGATGGCAGCTAATGGGTCACGTTTTCACATTTGCACTTTCATAGATTCTCCCTTCTCCTCTCAGGGTTGCTACTTTTGTCTTTTTGGTCCAGCGATGTATAATTTGTGATAATAATAACAGATGCAGTATATTCTTGTAGATATGTGTATGAATTGCAGACTCTGTAGGTATTCAGCCTCCTTAAAAAAAACAGTAAACCCCCACCAATGTTAATCTTTTTCTTGTTTTTTTACACAAATTAACACTTCAGTCTAGCTGATTGATTTGAATTGCAAAAATCTGTGGGCTTGTGAACTTTTGAAACAATTTCCAGGATATCTCAATTTGCATGCTAATGCGGCCGCATTTAAATGTGTTTTCTACTGTGTTGATTCAATAAATAGTATTAGCATTTAAAACACCCTTTGTGTCAAAGACGTAGTTCACCCAAAAATGAAAAATCTGTCATCATTTACTGTTTAAATCCCATATGATTATCACAAAAAGCAGATGTTAGGCTGATTTACGGTATGAATGTTGTGCATAATCGCACCTGAGGATCATTTCAGTCCTGATTTGTTGACATTCACATTTTTTGGCAGAACATTTGATTTGTATCTGCCTTTGAATGCTGAATCTTATGACAAGGCCCATTATAACTCAGGCTTTGATATAAGTCATCTGACCTCTCTAAAAGTTAAGGTTGCATTAGTCACTGCCACACGTAATGAGTCACAGTAGTGACCCCCCTCCAACGCACCGGCTACCTCATAGAGGTACTTTAGATCTGGTAGATTTGACCCGTAATGCCATTCTCTGAACTACCTCTGTCTCCTCTCCCCCCTTATGTATAATTGAGGGCTTTTATCATCAACAAAATGCATCAATAAATAACCACATCTAAAATCCTAGTGATGAGGTTAGCTAAGCATTCATCTTTAGCAGTGTGCAGCGCCAAATGCAGGAGACAAACAAAGAATTTGTCTCTGCATAGAATCCCCACAGCAGCAAAGCAGGATTTCATAAAACACTGCATGGTGTATCATTTGCAGAGTCTCATTTACTAAGTGCAACTAGAGTTAGGCCTTTCATTCCTGCACTGGCATAATGGATTTTATGGCGCTTTCTATTTAGTGTTTTGATATGCTGGTTTATCGCCTCGTCTCATGGGAGCTGTACTGAGCATCACTCTTTGTATGCGAAATCATTATATTGTAGCCACACTGTTAACATTCTCATACTCGTTTCCAGCTTGCATATGAACCTGTCTTAATGATCCTGGTATGAAGGCAGAAAACCATTCACAGATTTGCACTGGTGAAATGAACAGACTAGGGATGTCGTGATGCTTCATTCGTGTCTTTCTTATAGCTCAATGTTGTGGCTATTCTGTGGTTGTATTCTGTACAATTGACACGACTATTATTATTATTATCTTCGTATAATTCGTATAATTATAATAATATACATTAATTAAAATTCAATAAGGGATTTTCCACATACAAAAACGTATGAAGTGGTCAAAAACTGTGTCTGACCCACTCCATTTCTTCCGGTGTATTGCCGTTCATTCATTACCACACCCTTTATGACGATTACAAAATTACACAAACTTCTTTCATAATTAAAACAAATTAAACTGAAACAAAACACAAACAAATAATATTAAAATATTTTAAAAAATTAAATTTTCTTGAATGACTACAACAAATATAATATATGTTGTTAATATAATAAATTTATATAATAAATTGTTATTGTTTTATATATAATAAAAATATTTATAAGGACTGCATCTTTTACACACAGCAGTTGCTTTATAATAATAATATAGTTCTGATTAATAATTGCAATGCAATCCATTTCGAGTCTTGCTTTTTTGCTAAAAACTGAAAGGAGACATTGCTTCACCTAAACTAAAACTAAAAATAAGTTTGTAATATTATTATCATATTTTTATATAACATTTATATATTTATATAATATGTGACCCTGGACCACAAAACCAAAACCAATCTTAAGTAGGGTTGGGTATCGTTTGAATTTTATCAATTCTGATTCCAATTCTGCTTATCAATTCCGATTCTTTTCGATTCCCAGTTTCGATTCCAATGTGATTAAATAATGATATCAATCATTTATCATGTGTCTCTTTTTTACAAACCATTTTTTGGAGCTGAATAACATGAATAAAAATCAACAGGTTACATAAAAACTGGACTCTTTAAGAGCTGTTTGTGTGCAAAATAGAACTGCATGATTCTGGATAAATTGAGTTTTTCTTTTCTTCTTCTTCTTCTTCTTTCCCAATGGAAGTTGTGGTTCTCTCATGATTCTGAAGAAAACACATTAGACAACTAAACAAAATCACATGTAATTTATGAATAAATGATTCAATGACACACTCAAAATGTACTTGTTTCATTACTGGATGAATCAGCGTTCTTGAACGAGGCAGATCACTAGGTCCAGTCCTCACAGATGAAGAAAAAAAAAGCGCATAGCAATCGATAGGCGGAATCGAAATTTTAATTTGACAACAAGTATCCGATTCCTGACCTTAAGTATCTGATTCTGGAATCGGAATCGATTTTCGATTCCCAACCCTAATCTTAAGCAGCACAGGTATATTTGTAGCAATAGCCAACAATACATTGTATGGGTCAAAATGATCGATTTTTCTTTTATGCCAAAAATCAGTAGGATATTAAGTTAAGATCATGTTCCATGAAGATATTTTGTAAATTTGCTACCGTGCACTCTCAGATTCCAGATTTTCAAATAGTTGTATCTCGGCCAAATATTATCCAATCCTAACAAACCTTACATCAATGGAAAGCAATATTTCATAAAATTGACCCCTATGACTGGTTTTGTGGTCTAGGGTCACATATAATAAATATATTTGATGAATAATATTAAATGATATCTACAAAAACAATTAATTAATAATATATTAAAACAATAACAGTATGAGGAGTATATATTTTACATGTGTGGTCCTGCCATCCAGCATGTTGATGTGTTTGTGTTTCATGCAAAAATCTGTGACATGTCACGAAATTGGCCACTTTAGGGGACTCAGGACAAAATTTTGTGAACGCTCCAAACAAACCCAGACCCCTCTAAAACAAACCAAACTGAATACAGTTCATTTATACTGTATATTGATCACACAAGGCATTTTTCTGCACTTTGTTATTGTTGGTTTATATACAAATGTGTCGAAAGGGCACACAACTGCAGTTGCGATATTACTGTATTTATTAGTATTTCAAAATACTGTTACAGTGATACTATCATTGCACAGTTACACAGCCTAACACAACTGACTACACAGCAGGTCTCTATATGAACGTCTACTGAGAGTGAGTGAGTCAACTGAGCGCATTTTGAACAAATTAATACATATAATCTGGCACAGTAGGTTGCTGATATACTAAACATTGACATAGATGTTTACATAGGTGTTTCTGGGGAGGATATGATAGGTAAAGTGATAGTTTAGTGCAGTTAGTGCTCTTTAAAAATACAACATGTCAATCAGCGCCTGGTTTTAAAGCCCAGAGGAGGAAGGTCAAGTTTTGCATCAGCCGCTGAATTCTGATGTGTAGATGCCACTAGCCCACTCACTGCTCTGGGGTGCCTTCATGCCAGGCTTAGAACGGCCTACTTTACTGAGCCCAATTCTAGGGCATTAACTGTGTTAGTTCTGATGGGGCTTGGCGAGCCACAAGGGGCTCAAGAGGTATTGTCAGGATATAAACAGGACACTTGGAAAGGTGAGTCACCTAGCGGTGATGGTTCTCTGGGTCATGTTCTGATTAGGACACATGAAGATTACTACAATTACTGTTGTTGCAATGCTGTTGGCCTGGCATTGTCATACTTACAAACTAGTAAGGAATGTTGCCAAGTAAGATGTGCTGTTGTTTGCTTGTCATTGTGTGGCAAACTAAAATAACAAATTGGTTTGTTTCATTTTGTGAGAAAAAAAAGTTGGTGGCTTGAAAGAAACTCACTGAAGATGCGCTATAAATCAGTACCATATCAGTTATTGGCCGATATTTAATTGATTGGTATTCAGCAATATTGGATATTTCATTGTGCATACATTTCCTCTACTTTTAAATTTAGACCACCATTGCCATCACTTAAAGCTAATCTTTAATGCACTAATAATTTACGAAATGTACCAAATCTCGTAATAAATACATTTCTGTGCCGTATATTAAAATGGGTAACACTTCACAACAAACTTCCTTGGTTAACCTTAGTTAACTATATTATTTAACATGAACTAACAATGAAAAAATTGCTAACACTTTATTTTAAGGTGTCCTTGTTACACATGTTACATGTATTTACTATTATAATAACAATAAATTATAATTATAAATACTATAATAACAATAAACCAACCCCTAATCCTAGCCCTAACCATATAGTAAGTACATTTAGTTAATTAATATTACTCAGTACTTAAATATATAATTACACTGTAACAAGGACGCCTAAAAATAACGAGGGTAGATGGTAAGGTGGAGTAATTACTGACAGGACTGAGGGGAGCGAGATGGATGCTGGGGATCCGCTTGACTGATATGTACATGCAGGCTTTATATAGTAGTGTGGGTGAATTATTTAAGCATTGGTTTGCAGCACTGTTTCAGTTCACATGGCTCTCTTACATAACAATACTTCCCCGAGGTCTGCTGATGAGATGGAGAAGACGAGGGAGATGAGGGAACGAAGAAGAAAAGATGAAAGAGAGGATGAACAATCTTAAGGCCTATTCACACCAGTGTGAATATTCCCTGCAAATATTCAGTCAGAGGACAAATGTTGAATAAAAACACTAGGTTTCTATGGGCCTGTGAATATCTGGGTGTGAATATTCATCTGCCGACAAATCTAACGCATTTTTTTTTTTTATTGGCCAATAAGATATTAGCTTTTGATCATGTTTCCCAAGTCGCTGCTGCACAGTCTGTTACATATGGTTATGATGTTAATTGTCTTTGTACTCAACCAGAAAAAAATACATGTTTGAAATATTTTCTTTTAAATACAGAATTTGAAAATAAGTCTTATAAAAATATAATTTAAATAATAGCAAAAGTAATTAATACATAATAATAAAAAGTACTTATATATGTAATACGTACTTTTTTTTTTTTTTTATAAATTACTTTTGGTAATTATATTTACATATGATTTATTTTCAAAGTATACAAGTACATTGGTTATGCTGTTGTCTTTGTCCACTACCAGAAAAAAAAAACATAATTAAATTTTTAATACAGATTTTGAAAATAAATCATATAAAAATATCATTAAAATGTAATTTATAAATAATAAAAAAATATATATTTATGTATATGTGTGTGCGTGTGTGTGTGTGTGTGTATATATATATATATATATATAGAGAGAGAGAGATAGATATACACACATTACACATAATACATTGAAATAATTTATGAAAATTAGGCAAATGCATTAGACTTATCTAGTTAAGTAAGTAAGTGAATAATTAAATTAAACTCTGTATTGACATCCTTATGCTGACAGATGTGTGCGTCATCTGTTGTACTGTTCAGCACCACCTATTCCATCAGAAAGTATTTGTTTGTCACTTAATTCTAACAAATAATTGTTTACATTTGTTTTAATATTTGCATATACGTTTTGACTGCAAATCGTTTTGCATTTTTGTTTTTGTGCTGGGTGTGAATAAGTATTTAGCCAGGGGAAACAGAAAAAGGGAACGGGGGATGTGTGTGAGTGAGAAGGCTGGAGAGGTGTAAGGCATAAAGAAGTTTCCATGGAGAAAAGTGGACAAAGGATCTGGAGGGCAACAAAAGAGAATATGATGAACGTGAGGAGAAAGTGACAGATGAAGGCTGAAGTAGACAGGCAGGACCTGATAGAGAGGGGGAGAGAAATAAGACGATAGGAAAGAGACAGAAGGAGAGCCACGCATGAGAACACTTGTAAATTGCACAAATACATGACAGGTCTGTAGATGAAGTGTCTGCTTATTATAGCAGTCCTGCTTCAACAAACACAAAGCTTCACACACATCAAACATCACTAATGCTGTCACTCTTTCATCAAAAGGGATCATTCACCCAAAAATGGAAATTCTGTCATCATTTACTCACCCTCAAGTTGTGTCTGTATGAGTTTCTTAGTTCTGATGAGCAAAAAAAGAAGATAATTTGAATGTTGGTAACCAAAGCAGTTGATGGTAGTCATCGACTTCCACTGTATTTTTTTCCCCATACTATGGAAGTCAATGGCTACCGTCAACTGTTTGGTTACCAACATTCTTCAAAATATCTTCTTTTGTGTTCAAAAACTCAAAACTCAAACAGGTTTGAAACAACTTGAGCGTGCTGCGTGAGTAAATGATTACAGTATTTTCGTTTTGGGGTGAACTATATCTCTTTATGTTGTTGAATCAATCTCTTAATGTTCTAGACAGGGCTGTAGCCTAGCAATTAGCATACATGCTTCGACATAGGGAAGACTGGGGCTAGTTGTCACACTGTTTGCTTTCAGTGAATATTTCTTAGGGTATATTGGTTCACCTTTGACAGTTAATTTCAAAAGCCCTGGTCTGCTCTATTAAGTTGTGGCAGTCATATCATGTCGCATTGTTTGAACCTGACTTGCGTCATGCCTTTTTTTCCCCATACTATGGAAGTCAATGGCTACCGTCAACTGTTTGGTTACCAACATTCTTCAAAATATCTTCTTTTGTGTTCAAAAACTCAAAACTCAAACAGGTTTGAAACAACTTGAGCGTGCTGCGTGAGTAAATGATTACAGTATTTTCGTTTTGGGGTGAACTATATCTCTTTATGTTGTTGAATCAATCTCTTAATGTTCTAGACAGGGCTGTAGCCTAGCAATTAGCATACATGCTTCGACAGACATAGGGATGGGGCTAGTTGTCACACTGTTTGCTTTCAGTGAATATTTCTTAGGGTATATTGGATCACCTTTGACAGTTAATTTCAAAAGCCCTGGTCTGCTCTATTAAGTTGTGTTAGTCATATCATGTCGCATTGTTTGAACCTGGCTTGCGTCATGCCAAGTTCCCTCCTCTTCCTCTCATAGTTTCTTGTAATTTGTCACCCAACCTATATATATATATATATTGAACATTGGATGATATTGAAAAAATTGACATTGATAATAGTTTTTTTGTTATTTTGCTCAATCATACTGTCTGCTATATGAAATTTGTATAAAAGTACGAAGTAATATATATAAATATATAAAAGCATGGAAGCCCGTTTCTGCCACTGAATAAAAAATAAAAAAGGTAATTGCGAGTTTTTATCTCACAATTTAGACTTTTTTTTCACAATTGCGAGTTTACATCTCACAATTCTGATTTTTTTTTCTCACAATTGCCTGATGTAAACTCGCAATTCTGACATTTTTTTTCCGGAGAATTGCATAAACTCGCAATTGAGTTGAGTTATAAAGTCTGAATAGCGGGATATAAACTCGCAATTGCAAAAAAAAAAAAAGTCAGAATTGCGAGATGTGAGTCGCAATTAACTTTTTTATTTTTTATCCAGTGGCGGAAACGGGCTTCCATATAAAAGCTATATTTGGAAAGAATAAATTTTTGTAGAATGATCAGAGTGATTTTGTAGGGAATGTATAGAAATGTATAGTGAATGTTTAGAAAATAAAAATATGAAAAAAATTATTTTTTTTATTGTGATTATTATTAAATAAAAATAAACAAAATAAGAAATATATTGCAATAATGCTTTATTAAAATAAACAAACAAGCATTCACAGTATTTTCGAGAAAATAAGTCACACTTGTCGCACCAGGTCAAAATAACATTATTGAGAGAAAACAACTCGGATTGAATTAAACTTTCATTCGACACAAATCCAAATATGTGCGTGCTTGGCATTAATTGAATTATTTAAGTCGCTTTGGAATTTAAGTCGCAGCACATTTCAAATGATTAAAAAAGTGACATGTATTGCAGTTTTTATTATTTTTATTACACTAATACAGAAAAATATATATTTTTTTATATTACACTGTAAAATTACAATACTAATATTTATGTGTTCATTTTCAAACGTTAAACCACAGAGCCTTTATTTTGATGGTTTGCCAGCAAATAAGTATATGCGCTGCATGTTTCAGAGTGAAGGGTAGCACGCACTTGATTTTATTTGGATATATACTGTATTCCCCTGCCCCCCATTCTAATACCAGTCAGGAGGGCCAGGCTGCCACACTAAATTAATTGAATTATTTAAGTCGCTTTGGAATTTAAGTCGCAGCACATTTCAAATGATTAAAAAAGTGACATGTATTGCAGTTTTTATTATTTTTATTACACTAATACAGAAAAATACATTTTCTTTTATATAACACTGTAAAATTACAATACTAATATTTATGTGTTCATTTTCAAATGTTAAACCACAGAGCCTTTATTTTGATGGTTTGCCAGCAAATAAGTATATGCGCTGCATGTTTCAGAGTGAAGGGTAGCACTGCGTTGATTTTATTTGGATATATACTGTATTCCCCTGCCCCCCATTCTAATACCAGTCAGGAGGGCCGGGCTGCCACACTAACTCCATCTCTTTCATCTCTCCCTTCTCCAGCATATTGGCTTTTCATGCATGGGTTGTGCTCAGGCCGGCAAGCTGCCACACTGCCACAGCCCATAAACACGTAAGGGCTCGGCACATTCTGGGTTTGTGCATGTTGCGGGAACCACTGACACATTTCGACACAAGCGGTGCTCATGTTTTGAGTCGAGTCTCATAAAACAAGTGCTCCCAATTCTGGTTGCCAGATCTGTTTAGTCATAAGTATTATTTTTTGTAATCCAAACAACACCAGAAGTCGGACACAATGGCGCCTGGACCGGAGGGCGATAGTCTGAATCGCTAGTCCAAAGTGATTCCTAGCTGCGCTGCTTCACGCCGTGCAGTTGATCCCTCTAGAGTTAATGTGGTCGACACTGTGGAGGCTGTTATGTAATCCAGTTTCTTCAGTTATTAATAATGTCCTGTCAACATGTCCACTTCTCTCTGTTCTTTTTAACAAGCTCCACAGCTTTCCACCACCTCTGAAACACCTAAAATGGTACACTGATAAAAGATCCGCTGTGCGACGTTAGCGGCTTGTCGTGCGCCGGTGACAGATACATTGTTAGTCTGTAGTGTACATTATATTAGGCCAAAACGTGGACAATAGGTAATGGTGAAAAGTGAATAATTTGACTAAATAAAGTCATAAATTATTGTAACAAAGTCATGAGCAAAATGAATAATGAAAGCTCTCAGTTCACCAGGAGATTGAGTAGGTACTACATTTGGTTTGAAAATGTACTTACTGCATGACTGTATAAAAAAGTAGTATGATACAGTATGAATATGAGTAGTATGTTTGAAATTTGGACGTACATCTGCCATGTTATTGCTGTCCTACCAGTGTCAGTGCCATTCGTAAATCCTCATTCGTGGCCCCAATAAAGTGTTTTTGCCTGCTACAGTATATAGTATGGAAGTACACCTATACGAATGCACTGTTTTTGTTTTCTGATAATTTGCTACATTCGAATATTCTGCAAAATACAGAAGAAAAGATCTGTCATTCAGTTTTATTGTAACTCATAAACACAAACTCAATTACAAAATCTGCTTAGCTGCCTTAGTGCCACATAGACGACTTCATACATAAAAGGTCATAACTGATTTAATGCAATACATCAGTTGATTTCAGTACAGTTTGATGTTAGCATGTTGCTAACCTAGTACCCTAATAAGCATAAAAATACATAGCACACAACATGTATTTGGTAAAATAACTACAAGGAACTATTTTATTGACGCTTTTCAGTATTTAGTACTTTTTTGTCCACCATCTTAGCTTGTTGCAGTGCATTTTGGGATTCCATTCTCTGCAAAGGATGTTATGCTACCTTACCTTACTAAATATAGCATCTATTGGAGTTCCAAATATGTGAATATACAGAATTTAATCACATTATTTGAGAGTGTTTAAAACCCCATACAGCAAAAAAAAGTATTTTAAAATGTATTTTTAAATGTATTTCAAAATATACAAAAAAATGTGAAAAATTTAATTTGTTATCTATAACACGTATAAATTTAACACATTTGAATAAAATTCAGCAAAGAACATACTTTTCGATGTTAAAAAAAAATACTATATATATTCTATTTCAGTAATATATTTCATTGAGCTTCACTGTTTACAACATATATTTGGCATATATCTAATATATATTTTTGTCACAAAAATATATATATTTTGACATATGGGACTGTTTAGATTTTAAATGTCATATTAACATGTGCATGTCCCCTTTCATCAAGGTTATGCAGAGAATACCAAAATCTAATTATTTTAAATAAATCTAAATGTTAACTCTTTGACATACTTGAATTCTGAAAATACAATGTCATGCTTTTACTGTCTATGTAGAATTTGACTTTCCCTGTACTTTATGCTCATTATATTCAGTGTGTGTGTGTGTGTGTGTGTGTGTGTGTGTACACATACACACTCATTTTTATGGTTTTGGTCCATATTATGAGGCTTGTTCTGTCAGCATATGCAAATTATTTTAAATGATTCTGGATCAGTGAGTTATTTAAATAGTCACGCATATGTTGCATGCAGTGACAATTCGGCATGTATTTGACGCGTCATCTCTGGTAGCATTAGCACAGTTGTTTGCGGTCTCGGCCTAAGGCTGAAGCTCTTCTGTTAACACGATGAGGACATTGACAGGCATAGACACTGTTACGGTGCCAGGTGTGCTTGTTGGTAATGCTTGAACTGTGTAAGAGAGACAACCGTAACGATTGTGCATTTTCTGCCACACACAAGTAGGGGTTATTCCCATATTATGGTCTAACACACGGGAGGGATGTTATGTGTTTACATCCTTCAGGTTTCAGCTAAAGGTTTACTGTCAGTCACAGGCATCCAGAGCTTTCCCTCAGGAGCAAATGAGGAGAGAGAGAGAGGAAGAGAGAACCTGTTTGGTGTAATAGAGCCGTCGATTGCACAATGTGAGACAGTCATGAAGACAGGCAACCGTAACAGTTCTTGTTAAGATGAAGCGAAACCACAATAGACATATCTATAGAGGAATGTAGAGTCACGGAGGGTGATACACAGACAAGATTTCCCTTCTAATGAAAGTGAAGCTTGAATGACATTGTGAGAAAATAAAGGACTAGACAAGGTTACTTCTGCATGTCTGTTTCAAAACCTGCTGAGCTGCCTAGTGCCTAACTAGACAGCATTTAAGGCACCATATATCCTGTGCAATTTTGAGCGTAAAAATAGCTTTGTTTGTATCTTTCGCGTAGTTTGAAATCCCACAACGCACTGTGACTCAGTGAAAAAAGAAAAGAAATTGTTGAATAAAGTTGTTATTTTTGTTTTCTTTGAGCACAAAAAGTATTCTAGTAGCTTCATAACATTACGGTTGAACCACTGATGTCACATGGACTATTTTAACGATGTCCTCCTTTACTACCTTTCTGGGCCTTGAACGTAGTAGTTACATTGCTGTCCATGCAGGGTCAGAAAGATCTCGGATTTCATCAAAAATATCTTAATTTGTGTTCCGAAGATGAACGAAGGTCTTACGGCTTTGGAACGATGTGAGGTTGAGTAATTAATGACAGAATTTTTGACATTTCTGTGTAAACTATCCCTTTAAGGTTTAAGCTTTTTTTTCTGCAGGATTTTCAGCTATATTCATATTTTATTGCAACATGCACTCTATGTAACAGCTTTATAACAGTTCTATAGAGTGCAATAGTGGCCACCTACTTTTTAGCAGCCTTGGTTCTGGAAGTATTTTTCCCATAGAGATTGTAAAAAAGCCTTCATTACAGAGTTATAAGCCATGAGACAAACCAGCCGTCTAAAAGGTAAAGCACAACATTACAAACTCATAACAAACTGATTTGAAGCAAACAGCTTCAGTGAAGGAAAGAATAACAATCCCATGAAGCTTTGTAAATTATTTAGTAATATATATATATATATATATATGTGTGTGTGCGTGTGTTACTAATTAAAAATTGGCTGTGTATGCTGAATTGTCCTATGTATTTCATTTTTTTTAAAGAATCATATCATTACATACCAACATGCTAACATCACACTCTATTAAAATCCATTGTGACTTCATGTGCCAGTGTTTTAGTGTTTCAGTGTTTGACACACTGAGTTGCTGACTATGTAGAGCACTTATGCGATTAGGATGCCCCGTAGACAACAAAGCCCTTCGCTAGGTTTTGGAACAGAGCTTATATCTTACATTTATTAAGCAAACAGAGAAGAAAAAAAATGACAGGTGCTTATTTTAGAATCAGTGATCAAGGAATTGTGTATGTCTGCATAATCTGAATTTGCATTGTGCCGGGGTTATTACACTTAACTTAAACCATAAAGTAACGTATGTGTTACATGACATAAATGTTAGCTGAAATAAAATAAATCATTTCTGCTAGTTGCCATGGCAACATTTCTCATTTTTCATTTAGTTCAACTAAAAACTAAAGCTGAAATCAAAATGAATAAAAACTATATAGACATATATAAAGACAAACATTCAAAAATTATAATAGTATCTCAGTGATACTAAAATAACACTGCAGTGTGCATTTTATCATAATTAATTCGAGCTATATCTAATTTTGCTGTTTGCAGCTCCTTCTTGATTCATTTTTGTACATGCTCTTCTATATAAGTATGCTAGGTGTACCTTGTTTTATTTATATGTAAATATGTGTAAATTATACACCCCTGAGGTACAACCATTAAGAGCAGTTCTCCTTTCTGCTTGCCTTGCCTTTTTTTTTTTTTAGCTGAAGCATACAGTAGTTTACTGCTTATTAGCTGCAGAATAGAATATTTCAGAGTGTTTGTGGTGTGTGTAGAGAAAGACAGAGCTGCTGCAGACCTGCACATTGGAGATTTAATCCCAAATCACAGTGTATACTGTGTCTGAACTGGCCACACTTCAGTAGTCACCGGCTGTTGCTCAGCAACATGCACCACAGTCCAACATCTTGTGAAGAGCCAAGCTGCTGTTTTCCATCTCACCCTTGAACCATTCTCTCTCTCTCTATTCATTTGCTCTCCATTCCTCCCTACTGAGACTGTTGTTCATCAGGCATTTCACACGTTCTCCTGTTTCTCTCTTGTCTATTCTTCCTATTAAGTTTCTTCTCACTCCGATAGGCCACATGTTGTGCTCTGGAGCATCTCATTATTGTTCATATTTACACAAAGTGCTTGTCTATCTCGTCATCTTTCTGTCTTTCAGGATGCTGTGCGAGTGCATCTCAGCCCTCTAGAGAATTGGGAGAAGGCGAAGATGGGGACAAATAGGGACATTATGTTCTTGTGGAAGAGGCATTATGTTCTGCGTTGTCTGTCTGTCTTTCTCTCTCTCGCTCGCTCTCTTCGTCTGACTGTGCCGTGACGTCTTTTGGTGGACTCTCACACTGAGTCAGAAAAGTGCCAAAAACTTGTTGAAATGCTGTCACTGTTCACACACATTTGCTTCTTCACATTGAGAAGCAAAAACCATAAATCTGAGTGCTTTCTCATTTTTTGTTTTATTTACTCTCCTCCAGACCCATCAAATAGCCAAGGGGCCCTAAATCAATACCAAACTAGAAATTGGTTTATTTTAGCTCATGATAAACTGGATAGCATTAGCATTAGTGAAGTAAACAGTTTCAGAAATAAGCATCTGTATGTTATTTTGTATGCGCATTTATATTCCTCTACAGTAGTGTTTCTCAACCAGGGGGCGGCCCTCAGCAAATTTACTTTAAAGTATGTCAATTTAATTACTGGATCCCACTTTATATTAGGTTGCCTTAACACTTACGTCAGTACTATGTACTTACAATGTACTTATTGTGTTCATATTGTATTGCAAAACACTTTTGCTGCTATTAAGGTGGGATACGGGTATGGTTAGGGACAGGTTTTATGGTATGGGTAGGTTTAAGGGTGGTTTAAGGTGTAAGGGATTGGTCAACAGTGTAATTATAAATTTAATTACAGAAATTAATTACAGATGTAAGTACATGCAGGTATTTTTTAAAATATAAGTACAATGTAAAATCATGTACACAATAAGTGCATTGTATCAACTGATTAATTAAAGAAATTAATTGATGAAAAATGCAACTAGAATTGCCTGTGACAGACTGTTACAGTGTCAGTGTCAGTGTTAAAAGGTATAATTGCTGCTTTTTGCAGTGCAAATTTTGTTTGTGATGAAAATAACAGTACGTTTTCGTCAGTTATTTTACCTACGGATCGATGCATTTCTTACAGATTTCTGCTCATTCGAAATCGGATACAGATGAAGTAGCACTGTAAGATTACATTTGTTTGAATGCATTATTGAGAGAGCGATTGCGTGTGAATAAGTGTTGTACCTGTTTAAATCATGATTTCACCTGAAAATATTCAGTATCTAGA
>NW_015667272.1:262084-278392 GCF_001515625.1 Sinocyclocheilus rhinocerous
TTAAGACAGCTGACTCTTCTGTGATGTGACGCTGTCTCTCTCTCTCTCTCTCACACACACATGCGCGCGCGCGCACACACACACACACATGCCCAACACTCCGCATTTGAACAGTCAATAGCAAATACTTAAACTAATAACAAAACAGTAGCTGATTCAGAAGCGCCAGATTGTCATAGCAAAGTCAGAATTACCTCCTCTCCTAGGTTCACGGAACGGTCGTCCATAAAATGCATTGCTGTTCTGTTGTAAGTGATCCAAATAAAGTGCTTTTGCTTTCGCACTGAAACACACAGCGTCTCCCTGACATGGCTGCTTCAACCCTAACTGCGGTTACTGAAACCACGCGTTCTTTCTTTGCGTGAACATTTGGGTGGCATTATGCAAATATTTCCATATAGTGTGGTAGATATGTGGGGGCGTGTTAGAATGAGCCGTTTTAGGGGGGCGTGGCAGAGTCTTAACTTTGATAAAGAATATCTCTTTGGTTTTGAGACTTTAGTCTTTGCAACTTCAGGGATCTTATCTATGCACAATCAGCTTGTAACACTCCAAAGAGAAAGGAAAACTTGAAATCGCATCATATGACCCCTTTAACATGTGAACTCATGCTAAATATGCAGTTATATTACGGGCTGATGGCATGAATTGTACTCGTGATGGAGCGCTCTTGGAGCGAGTGAAAATCACGCTATCCGCTCCTCGCTCCAGTCAAAATCACACCGCTCCACTCCGGGCTCCGCTCACATACTCTGATTGTGAGTAACTGTTGCTGTCATGACTCGTGACAGATCTATTTCAGAACCAGCCGCTATCAAAATAATCTGGCTGCGGGCGCGGGTCAGATATTATTGCTGGCGTTCCAGTTTTGGCCCGCGGGCCGCCTGTTGCCGACCACTGCTTTAGGGTCTTAATGAAAAGTCTGTAACATAGTTTGGTTAAAATTTCTCAATGGTATGTAATCCACTGCATCTTCAGATGTCGGGAGTAAATGATGACTGCTATGTTTGTTATTACAACAACAGAACACCTCAGTCGCTTAGGAGTCATTCTTGTCTATATCTGCTCCGGCGGTGAAACACTGGCGGACTGATGACAGCTCACTCAGGGCGGGTCTAAGGTAAGACACCAGTCCAGTCTGTGCTGAAACGCTACTGTCAAACTATCGTGGGAGGGGCCAGTTTTTGTGACATCACACAGACAGGCATCTGAGATCAACTCGATTTGAGAAAGGGGTAAAGATTTTAGTAGATTAAAAAAAACACGGGGTGGATTTTTATCATAGGGTGGTTGTGTACACACACTGCCATCACATTTCAGTTCAAACAACTTGTAAAAGTGCATGTAGCATCCTATGACCCCTTTAAAACATATTTATTTTTATTTTCCCTCAATATCTATTCCAATAATTGAAAAACAAACAGTTTTTGAAATTTCTGGAATCACAAAATAAATTGTGGATAATTAATTTATCAATACTACCAGTTTCCGATAATAAAAAAGTTTGAAATAAAGTGGATTTGTCATAATTACAAAGATATTTTCTTGTCTTAAATGACCTAAATGTGTTAACTACCAAAAAAAAGTCATTAGAATAATCATGATGAATTATTTTAATCTATTGATGGCACTAATATTTTTTATTTTTAAGATCTGTTTTATAGGTAAGCTACAGGAATTTTTTTCTGCTTTTCTCTAGAGAAAAAGGCCCTAGTAATCTCACATGTGTCTCCTCAGATGTTTCAGAAGAGATCTCAGCAGTGTTTTACATTGTCCTCGGTTTTCCCAAAATAGCAAAGTCTGCAATCAAAAGACAGAGCATTGCTTTGTTTAAAAAAGTTGTCTGGACAGTTGGAGAATACAGAGATGTGTGCTGTTTCTGATTTCACAAAATGGTGAAGGCTTGGCTCATGAATATTAATTACCTTATGCAGAAATTATTTAGCATAATCTTTCACTGTTTTGATAAACAATGTCTACATGAGATATTGATCTTGGAGATCAAGTATTTATTTATTTCCATGTCAAAACAGGGAATGTTGCTATTACCAAAGTTATAAATAAATAATTTTAGTGCAATTTGGGGTTTTAATTAGATTTTTTTAATGATGTTACCTTATTGCATATGGGGGATCTGGGTTCTAGTTCCCCCTAATCAGACTTTCTATTTTAATAAAATGAAAATATTGTACACCAATGCATATAAAATTTCATGCACATTTCACTGGAATGGATAGCAAGCCGCAGAAAGGCTGTGTGAACATTGCCGTTGGTGCTTTCCATAAGTGATAACTACAACAAAATGTGTTTATGCTTTACATGCTAGTGGCTAGAGGACTAACAGCATATATTAATAGGCTTCCGGAATGTCTTGTACATACAGTATATCTTGCATTATAGTCAACATATGAAACATTAATAAGCGGCCATATTTAGCATTGTTCTGCCAACTTTTTATTCAGCCATTTCAATAGGAATGTGATTGGAAGTGCAAGCATGAGGGGAAAAGGTTTCCTTACAGATTTCGCAACAGGTTCAAATTGGTTCTGACCAACAGAAAGCTGCTTGGTTTAAAAAATAGTGACATTTCTACACTATAGACAATAAACAATGGACCTTTTTTCCAGTGAAAATTCGCTGAACTTTCACTAATGTGACCACATGTTTCGATTTATTAAAATTCACATGACCAAGGAGACCAAACATATACAGAAGCAACGCAAGAACACACACACTTGAATGGGATGTATTTTTACTGCTGTTAAAATCCTATGCTAGGCCTAGTCTCATTATCCCAGCAGCAGGAACATGAGATTTCTCTTTTTTCCCCCTCAAGTCAAACATGAATTATTTAGCTTTGTGTTGATCACGTTTAGCTTTGTGTTGATCACGAGTCTCTGCCCTGAGCTTCCCTCCCAGTTCCCCTACTGTAACTCTCTCTCTCTGAGCTGTGTATGTTGCTGCTAGCCTCTACTCAGCAATCCAAAATGCATGTTTTTCTCACTGAATTGCCCACATATCTGAAGTCTTATTCTGAAATCCTGCTCTGAATGACTGTGTCATCATGGACAATGAACAATGTGTAGCATTTCTTCTCAATGGCACTGTAACTGCACTCAGTAATTATTTCTGTACAGTGTGGGGCGAATCTTCGCAAGCACACATGCGTAAATAATTCACCATGCCAATGTTTTGTTGAAGCCAAGTCCCACATTATCAGTGTACACATTTGTGAGTCATAACAGAAAGAAACTGCCTTTGCCCCAATTTTTGGTGCAGATATTGTTTTCTCCGTCTAATTTCTAAATTGAATTTTCACGCAGCTGAGAATCGGCACCTTTATCAATGATTCACATCCAGCTCTTTGGAAGCTTAATAAGCAGCTGTTATTATGACTTGTCAGTCAACTAACTCATAGCAGCTCTGGCTTTGTTTTTGTGATAAAAGGCCAATTTTGCATTGCTGTAAGTGAGCTTAACGAGCAAACGATGATGTTAGGCAGACATGATTAAAGAAAAACAGTTTTTTTGTGGAGTTAAGTTAACAGAGAGTCATTTATGTTTTAAGAATGGGTCAACTAGGTTAGTTGACTCTAACCATCATCTAATTAATAAGTGAGGTCAGTTATTTATTTATTTTTTTTTAGTGGTGGTGCTTTATTTAGCATGTTAACTGTTATCATGCTAACTCCATCTATTTTATTTATTTATGTTTTCATATTTTTTGAAAGAAATGCATACTTTTTTCATCAAGAATGCACGGGGGGGGGATGATGTATGTTATAATTATCGTGTACACTCACTAAACAAAGCTTTTTAGTGGTTATGAGCACTCTTTGCAAGCTTTCTAGTCAATAATCCATTTAAAATATAGCCTAGAACTTTGTTTTTCGGCCACACACACGTTGCAAAGTTTCGGGAATGACGTCAGTATATTTATGCGGGATTCACTCTCGAAGTAGCAGTGATTGACATAGTGATAACCATAGCAACAGACGGGACAAAATATGTGAAAATGTGCATTTAGACTAGAGCACCCTCACTCATTTCAGAAGCACCCTCAGTGATTATTTCTGGAACCTGGTTGATACGCTTTTATTGCAAAACTATATACAAAAACAACAAAATACAAATGCACTACATAAAATAACTGAATAAATGCATATTTACAATTTAAGCACTTAACTGAAATAAGCAGGCTATTAATAAAATAAATAACTAGAGAAGGCTGACTATAATCAGCTTGCTTCCATTTAGTGAGAAAAGCCTACTCCTCACCTGAATTAGAAAAAAAGCTCTTCGTCTTCAGTGATGCGAAGACAACGTTTGAGCGTGTACAAGCAATATCTGAGTGAGAGCAAAACCAATTCATAAAAGAACAATATCTAAAAGCACACGTCCAGTTTTGTGTGAGTGAAGGAAATCCGCTTGGGAGTGGAGAGATTCGTCCTCGCGCACACGGATCGCGTAACATTATGCGATCTCGACATTGCCATTAAGATCACACTATAGAAACCGCCTAAAATTAAGCATAAAGAAGAGAAGAAAGCGGTCCTCATGCCTACTAAAAGAACAATATTTAAAAGCACACGTCCAGTTATGTGTGAGTGAAAGAAATTTACTAAAAACAAGCCTATCGCAAGACATCTGGTAGGGGGGGCACCTGGGGTGGCCAGCCAAATTTCAGGGGGGGCCGGTGCCACCCCTGGCCACCACGTAGACACGCCCTTGCCCAGAGAATAGTTGCAACTGACCACTGAGTTATGCTAATACAACATAACTGATTTATCAAAAGTGACTATAACAATCAAGTTCTAATGTATACTTTCTGTTTTGTGTTTCCCTCAGCCGTTCCCTTCCCCCTGAGTCACCGCCTCACCATGAAGGAGGTGTTTGACTGTGAGGGGAAACCAAGGGTGGATCTACTGAAAGCCCACCTCACTAAAGAGGGCCGAGTGGAGGAGACCGTGGCCCTTCGAATCATAAATGATGGGGCCTCTATCTTACGCCAGGAGAAGACCATGCTGGACATAGAGGCACCTGTCACAGGTACTTCCCTATTCTTTCCTCCTTTCCTCACATACAATATGAAGATAAATATAAAAAGTACTAAAAGGATGGTTTTGCTTGACATGCATTTAAGTGACTATGTATGGAAGCCCGTTTCTGCCACTGAATAAAAATTAACACAAGGTAATTGCGACTTTTTATCTCACAGTTCCGACTTTTTTCTCACAATTGCGTGTTATAAAGTCAGAATTGCAAGATATAAATGCAATTCGTAAAACTAAAGTCAGTTGTGAGATATAAACTTGCAACTGTAAAAAAAATAGTCTCTCTTTTTTTTCCTCAGTATTGGACTTTATATGTTACGGACCCCCACACATGGCATGCAGGAAAAAAATAGTAGGCTGAATCGTGTGCACGATTTACTATTTCGTTCCCTCGATTTATAAATTGTGTGCACAATTTACTAATTCGTTCCCTCGATTTGCTAAATCGTGCACACGATTTATAATTCGAGAGACCGAATTAATAAATTGTGCAGGGAACAAATTAGTAAATCGTGCGCACGATTTACTTATTTTTTCTTTGCATGTCATATGCGTAGCTCCGTAATATGTCATAATTCTGAGAAAAGATGTCAGAATTGCGAGAAAAAAATAGTGAGATATAAACTTGCAATTGTGAGTTATAAAGTCAGAATTGTGCGATATAAACTTGCAAAAAGGTTTTTATCATGCAATTCTGAGAAAAAATTTCAGAATTGTGAGATGCAAATTCGCAATTGTGGGAAAAATTGGGAGATAAAAAGTCACAATATTCTATTTTTATTTTTATTCAGTGGCTGAAACGGGCTTCCATAACTATCTGTGCCATGTCTTGCAGCAGGGTCGGATGTATTTTCAGACATTAGTCGATAAAGAGCGTCTGTGCATTAGCATCTGTGTGTGTACATAATGCAGTTTGTTATCTGACGCCGTCTGCACGTGTTAACTGTATATCCGTGACAACCTGCTTTGATACCGTCAGCAAACAGGACTAAAGAGCAGCAAGACAGCGAGAGCTTGAGTGAGAATGCACAATCCTGACCTCAAATACAAAAATAAACTCCAAAACACCCGACTGGAAGTTCAAAGAATGAACAAGGCCGACGAAAACAAAAGGCGGCAAAGCGAGCAAGCGCTCGAGGTGTTTCCGTATTAAGTTTACCTGTGAAGGTAGCTGTCACTTTGAAGTTTGATCCCTTGTATGCGCGTCAACGTGTATGTGTGTGTGTGTTAATTCCCTCCTTACCTGTCATCACATTACTATGAGGTGAGAATTGAGGGAAAAATAGTTTAAAATTAAAATTAGGGTAATGTACGTACCACATAAGGCATGTCTTTGTCTATTCGATGGATTATTGTCTTTTCGAGGTTTTTTTCGCTTTTATCAGTGTCTGTGGATAATCAATGGAGTTGAGTACTTGATACCCGCGTCCATCTGCAGGAGTGTGTCAGCACACCAGCTGGCCGTGATTTCCGCTGTCTCATTCGCGTATGAGCCGCTTACTCCTGAAAGAAGCAGGCCCTTGTGTAACCGCACCAAAAAATAAAAATACGCAGAGATAATGGACATTATTATGATAAATTTTTCTTTGTAATGTGATTCTGCTCGCCCAAATGGTACATCTCCTTCACGCTGGTGAAACTGCAGTATTTTTAATTCTGTTTTAGTACCTTGAGTTTTGTTTATTTAAGTGAAGTTGCTATATACTTCAAAAGTCATTTTCTTAATTAGTATTTTGTCTTGTTTTTAAGTGTAAGGACAAAAAAATACTTAAAACAAGATCAAATTACCTGAGAAGCAAAATTTTAAAGATATTAATGTTTAGTTTCAAAGAAAATATATGTTGAGTTTTGTTTGTTAGTTTTCCTACTCTATTGGCAAATATTTTTCTCTTGTTTTAAGCATAAAACTCACTTTTTATTTATTCATATTGTTTGCAAATAGGGTAAAAAAACAAAATAATAATAAAAACAGCAATAATTATTGTTGTATGTGTGTTGCATATATATAGGATTTATTGGGATTTTTTTTATTTTTTTTATTTTTTAAAATCAAGACAAAAATACTGATGAAAAATTAGTGTTTTGCAGTATGGGCGGGCTGTAAAACTGAGACAACTTATGTTAAAATCACTGCACCAAAGGCCGTTTTTGGCAGCCGAGAAAGTCACACGGTCACAAGCTTCAGTGCATCAGGAGTCGCTCTCCGCTGTGTTTTAAGACACAAAGCATTTGAGTTCACCCCAGTTCAGTCACAGTCTCACAGGAAGAGTTCAATTCCACCATGCACTTAGATTTGTCTGGGACAGTGCAGCTGTTAAAATCCATCAGTTGATCAGAGCGACCTACAGAGCGAGAGAGAGAGAGAGAGAGAGAGAGAGAGAGAGAGAGAGAGAGCGGTTCTCTGCTGCAGAACACACCTACACCTCTGAGTCATCTGCATCTAACAGCTCAATATTCTCTCTCTCCCTCTCTCTAAATCTCTTCCCATCATCCAGTTCTGCTTGCACCCTGTGTGCCTGCAGTGGGTGATGTGAGAATAAGCATCTCCCCCTCCACACTCAGCACTGCACAGTCACTGCCACACATGAAGAGAGATACTTACAATTATCACCGTTTAGAGTTTACTGTGTGTGTGTGTGTGTGTGTGTGCGTGCTTGATTGTGTGATGTCTGTCCCTGTGCTCAGAATATTTGCCCAGATCAGCCAAAATTAGGGCAAGTGAAGTTTATGCCTGCCGATCGTCTATTATTAATATCAAAGGGATATGAAATATGCAGGAGGCACAGTGTACACAAGGACCCGTCATTGTCAGTAGATCCGCTTCTTTTGTGATGCAACATAATGGCAAACAAAGACATATCTGCTGCCATTTGTCACTACCTTCACCCAGCTGTATTGCCATCACCTCATGCTATTGTTAATCAAGTCTGCTTACACAATCACACAGATGTACACACACACACACACACTCACACTCACACTCACACACACGGACACACACAGAGTGCTGGTTCAGGCCCATTCATTTATGCTGAGAATGATTTGTGCTGTGTGCTGCTCGCTCATTAAGTCCAGCTTACATAATGGAGAGGAGAGGAGAGGAGAGGAGAGGAGAGGAGAGATGAGATGCACAAATGGAAGAATAAGAGGGGGAAGAGGAGGATGAGTAGAAGAACAGATGAGAGGAGATGAAGATGAACAGAGAAGAGGAGGTGAAAGGAGAGAAGTTGAACAGATGGGAGAATAAGAGATCAGAGGAAAGAGGAGAGATAAGAAAAAGAACAGATGAAATCAGAGGAAGAAGAAAGGAGGAGAGGTGACAGGAGAAGATGAAAAGATGAGATTCTGTTCCTGTTCAGAAGAGGAGAAGAAGAATGAGATGAACTCATGATCTGAGACCAGAGGAGTGAGGTGAGAAGTAGAAGAGATGAACAGAGGAGAGGAGAAGAGCAGATGCGATGAAAGAGGAGAAAGGACAGGAGATGATGAAGTGAGAGGAGGAAAGAAAAGAGGAGAGGAAATGAACAGATGGGAAGATATGAAAGAGGAGATGAACAGATGAGAGAGTACGAGAAACAGATGAAAGGAAAGAGGAGATGAGAAGAAAAGATGAGGAGAGAAATTTAGCAGATACGCAGAGAGGAGATGGGAGAAAAAGGGGAGCAGATGGGGAAAGAAGAGAAGAGAATAATAACACTCGAGAGAATGAGGAGGCAAGGAGATGAACAGATGAGTGGAGAGTAGAAAAGAAAAGAGAGGAGTTGAACAGAAGACAGAATAAGAGGAGCAGATGAGTTGGGGGAAGAAGAGAATAAGAACAAACTGGAGGATGAGGAGGAGAGGTGAGAGGAGAGGAGGTGAAAGGAGAGGGGATGAACAGAAAAACCAGAGAGAGAATATGAGAAAGAAGAAGAAGAGAGAGAAGATTAGATGAGCAATGAGAGGAGAGAGGATAAATAGAAGAGAGGAGAGGAGGTGAATCAATGAAAGGAGAGGAGAGGAAGGAGATGAATGCATGTGTTCATGGAAGGGAGAGGAGATAAGCAGAAGACAGAAAAGGGGCAAATGCAAGGAGCAAGAGCAGATGAAATAAGAGGGAATGAGTAGGGGAGGAGGAAATGAACAGATGCGAGGATGAGGAGAAGATAAAAGAAGAGAGGAGATAAAAATGACAGAAGGACAGAAAAGAGGTGAGGAACAGATGGGAGTATAAGAGAAGTACATAGATGAGAGGAAAGAAGAATACTGTAGATGAAAGGAAGAAAAGAGGAGAAGATGAACAGATGAGCAGAGAGGAGAAAAGAAATGAGAAGTGATGAACAGATGGGTGAATAAGATGAACATGAGATCAGATAGAGAAGATGAAGATTCAAAGGGGAGAGAAGAAAGGAGTCAAACAAGTTAGATAAGAAGAAAGGAAAAAAACATAGGAGACTTAATATGCAGATGAGAGAGGGGAAAGAAGAGGAGTAAAAGAAAAACAGAGGAGAGGAGATGAATAGATGAGATCCTGTTTATCTCCAAAAGAGGAGAGGAGGTGAAAAGAGAACAGAGAAAGGGGGAGATAAACACGAGATGGTGATTTGAGAGAGGAAAGAAGGGAAGATAATAAGATTACAGATGATGAGAGGAGGAGAAGAGCAGATGAACAGGAGAAAAGAGGAGATGAATGGTGAGAGGAGAGAGAAGATGAATAAATGAGATCCTGTTTATCTCCAAAAGAGGAGAGGAGGTGAAAAGATGGAAAGAAAGGAGGGAAAGCAGGGGATGAACACAGATGATTAGAGGAGAGGAGAGGAGAGGAGAGGAGAGGAGAGGAGAGGAGAGGCAATGAACAGATGGGAGGATATGAGAGAAGGGAGAAAAGGAGCAGGTGAAAGGAGAGTGATGAGAGGAGTTAAATAAAAGAAGAGGAAAAGAAATTAATATTTGAGACACAAGGAGTAGATGAGAGGAGAAATAGAAGATGAACAGTGAAAGGAGAGGAAGAATATCAGAGGAACGAAGAGGAGTTAAATAGATGAGATCCTATTCCAGAAGAGGAGAGGATGTGAAAAGGCAAAACAAGAGGAGAAAAAGAAAGAAATGAACACATGCAATGATTTGAGAGAGGAGAGGAAAGAAGAGGAGAGAATATAAGTAGACTACAAAAAAGGAGCAGATAAGAGAAGGAAGAGAGCAGATGAAGAGGAGAGAGCAAGGGAAATGCAGAAAGGGAAGAAAAAAGGAGGATATGAGAGGAGAGAAGCAGATGAACATAAAAGACATGAAAAGAGACAGAGGAGATAAA
The DNA here is from genome assembly GCF_001515625.1 of Sinocyclocheilus rhinocerous. NCBI lineage: Eukaryota > Metazoa > Chordata > Actinopteri > Cypriniformes > Cyprinidae > Sinocyclocheilus > Sinocyclocheilus rhinocerous. Next base: position 272,428 of record NW_015667272.1, read on the forward strand.
CAGACAAGAGCAGCGAGAGGTTTGAGCTGTTGGATTGATCAGATACACTTTTAAAAATAAAGGTGCGTCACGATGCCATAGAAGAACCTTTTTTGTCTAAATGGTTCCATAAAGAACCTTTAACATCTGAAGAACCTTTCTGTTTCACAAAAGGTTCTTTGTGGCGAAAGAAGGTTCTTCAGATTATAAAAAGGTAAGAAAGAGATGGTTCTTTATGGAACCAAAAATGGTTCTTCTATGGCATCGCTGTGAAGAACCTTTTAAGCACCTTTATTTTTAAGAGTGTATCAGGAGTACAGGAGGAGCGCAGAGACAAACAGCATTCAGTCGGCGCCGTGGGAGACCATGACACACATCGGATTCCATCTACATTCTCCTCCTCATGTGCTCGGGCGGCATGTGACCCGAGAATGTGAACAAGCATGTTAATTGCACATTTAATACCTGTTTCTCCTCAAGCACAGTTAAAATCAGCTCAGCGAACCAGCCAGTTCGTTTAAACAGAAGCACTTAACACCGGGACCCGGGATCATTTTCATGCACAATTCATATACTTGTTCTTACATAATGTAATGTCTCAATATGCAGGACCCGCTCATTTATATACAGTAAACGCCGCTTACTAACACAGCCCGGGCGCATCTGATTTGCCCATGCATTATGCAGCTCTTATTCTGCAATGTGACTGGGCATATCTGCATTTTTTTCTCCCTCCGATTCGGATTATATAAACCTATCCATATCTACAAAGACTTAAACAACGGGACTTTCAGACAGCAGTGGAGCTCTGCCAGACGAGCAAGTTTGAAGTTGTCATGAGAAAACCAGGCGCCCGGAGGGAAAGAGCCCACCTGGGTATACATGGAGAACTCCTGCTCCTGTGAGACCCTTCACATAACAACAGCAGTGCGGACGAAATAAATGCATTTTGTATTTTTAATGATCCTCTGCACTCGATTCGTAACATCTTAGATCTCCCGCCTCCTATGAGACGAAATCAGATGGTATCGTGCACCGTTTCCCACAATGCATCTGCGTTTTTATCGATGGCTTGGGTGCAGTAGAGGAGGCAGGGTGAAAGAAGGGAAATAAGCACAGCGTGAGAAGGCTGGAGCGGTAGCAGCTGAATACAAGGGGGCGGAAGAATCTCTTTACCAGTTGGTGAAGAAGCGAGAGCGCGCAGACAAGAGAGAGTTCAACTTGTCACCTCCCTGTCATTCATCAGCCTTGCTCCAGCAGAAAGAAAGAGAGCGAAGCAGCGCTAACTGTAGCCCCCGTGGCCTCGGCCTTCCAGAAAACGATCCCTTTAGCTCTTCTCGACACCATTTCCTCTTGAGGCTTTCATTCTTCTTGACTATGCCGCAGTGCTTGATTACTTTTAGGGCTTTTGCTCTATAATGTGTGTTAATGGTTCATGTTAATGGCCCATTTTGCATGTATGTCAGACTCGGTGGACTGCTTACGGCTGCTGTATGATTAGGCTAGATAAGTCTGCTAATTCATTTGACGTGAGGAATCTTAATTTAAGCCGCTTCCCTTGAGACGTTTAAGGCTAAATGAATGGTCGTTTTGAGAATGGATCTATTGATTTGGGTATTGATCTCCAAGTAAAGAGCTGTTTGGGTAGAGCCTGAGAGAATGCTTGTGTCCCTATAGTGAGCTAGCGTTATAAGAAGAGGTCAACATCATACATTTATTAAGCTTGAAAAATGAATGCTGGTGTGTTTAGGAAACAAACATTAGAGTAGAGGAAGGCCTGTAGAGTTGATTAAAATACTCAGTCTGAATGAAACATTTTTGGCTTTTAGTCTTTGTCTGTTTTAGTGTAATCCTAAATGGTGATACATTTCACTTTTAGAAGTTGCTTTGCAATTAAAATGGACTATTCTTATTTTTTTCGTGTTTAAATGATTTATTCATGCACATAATTATTTGTTAATAATTCATGTGCCCCTTTAATCTTTAATCAGAAACATTAACTTCCCCTCCCCCTCTTTTTTTTCTGATGGCGTTTGCACTGGCTGGAGGGCGGGACAATGATCTCTTGCTTCAAACAACCTGTCACTCTCATGAGATTGCATCAGTTAGCAAACGACAACAATCCAATCAGTTCTTCATGGTCCTACACATTTTTCTCCTTCGAAAAGCCATTTCACTTGGACACAGTATATAGGTCACAAAAGTGATTTTTTTGTTTCTGCCAACTTCAAAATATGCATTATTTCTCTTCTGGGAAAGCCAGACAAAAATATTGATGAGTAATCCTGCACTACAAAGATTTTTGTCCAATCAAATTGCCTCTAGAATGAGAATGCCCCTCCCCCAGCAACCACCTAGCAAGTAGCAAGCAAATCATGATTGTGACATAAGTAAAGTTTATTGGTTATTTCTAAAAAGATTTTTAGATTTTTCTTGTTTATTTTTTTGTTATATTTTAACGGTGGTGCTTTAATTAGCATGCTGACCCTGTACTGAGCTTCAGCCGTATACATTCAGAATGGACATATTTGGTCATGACATGCCTAATGTTGTTTTTTCAGTTTTCCATCATCATTGGTGCGTTTTGAGACGCATCGTTTTATTCTGTTGTACTCTACTTAGCTGTTTTTGAATCCGTCATATGTAAACTGAATGGGCTCTGGTGAACCTGAAACCAGCCTGTTATACATGGCTCCCTGAAGACTGATTAGTTGACTAGTCAAAATGATCAATTTTGAAAAAAAGTAGTTTCGCTAACACAATCTCATGGGAAATGGTAACTATTTTACAGGGCGGCTATGTCGTATGAGCCCCAACACAACCGTCACTGAAGTGTGAGCCGATCATATAAATAACATATGAATGACATCATATGAAGTCATAAGAAATAATTTGCTGAAACTTAAAATAGTTATGATTTGCCTAGAGACTGTTGAGTTTTGCGTAGTTCTATATCTTGTATCCATATTCTGTATGTCTTGCCTTCGTGTTTCAGTAGGACATATATTCTGTTCAAAAGATCGAGGTCAGTAAGAAAAACAGGGGTCTGTTTTTTTGAAAGAAATGAATACTTTTTTTCAGTAACAATGCATTAAATTGATCAAAACATTGATTAACATTTATAATGTTACAAAAAAATCTATTTCAAATAAATCCTGTTCTGTTCAACTATTAATTCATCAGAAAATCATGTAGAAATGCTTCCTGGAAAAATATTGAGCATTCAACATTCACAATAAGAAATGGTGTATGAGCAACAAATCAGCATATTACAATGATTTCCTCGAAGGGTCATGTGACACTGAAGATTGGAGTAATGATGCCGAATATTCAACAGGAATAAATAACATTTTAAAATATTTTCAAATATAAAGTTATAGTAAATTGTAATAATTTTTCACAATATTACCGTTTTCACTGTTTTTGATTAGATAAATGCAGCATTGGTGAACACGAAACTTCTTTGGAAAACGTTTAAAAAATCTTGCCGACACCAGACTTTTACACTGAAGTGTCTGTTAACACAGGAAAGAAAACTGCTTGTCAAGTGATCTCTTGGTGTCTTTAAAGCGGGAGAAACAGGAAGTGAGATGCTCCACATTTTTTTCCACAGGTCTCAAGCATGGTGACGCACTTACAGTAGGTCATATCACACAATCTGGACCTTTCGCTGTAAAATCAGATTCCTCAAGCGACTGAAATTCTCCAACTCGTTTCCCTTCCCACAAGCTCAGAGTCGGAACAAACACACTTGCTCATTTCAACCTCTATCTTTGTATGTCAGTGACGTGGGCTTGATATCTGGGTTTTCTTACGTGATGCATGAGCTAAGAGGGTTTTAAATGCGTGTGTTTCCCTCTCTGTCCGTGGCCACACCCACACACACTACAGGCTGAGAGGCCTCTGGGGCAAACGCTTAGGCAGCATCTCCATGCCAACGCAAACTCCTCATTTATTTCATTCTTTATTCTCATCAAATTCATGTCTCCATGGCAACAGGAGTTTGCATTTCGCTCCCTCTCTCTCTCACAGAGAGAGAATTGTGTTGCAAAGGACTAACGTAGATTTTCAGGCCAGCTATGTTTCATATAGGTTCACTCTCCCAGATGTGCACAGCTGTCATTGAGCTGCAGTTACAGTATGATTTTAATAGCTATGGCTGTATGAATCCGCCATGGATTAATGTTTGTATATCCTGTATATTGAACAAACAGCTGAGGCTGTTTGCATCCAGCTCAGCGAGTCAATATTTTCCTCTGTCTTTCTCTTTCTTTATGCAGTGTGCGGTGACATCCATGGGCAGTTTTTCGACCTGATGAAACTGTTTGAGGTGGGAGGCTCTCCAGCCACGACACGATACCTCTTCCTGGGTGACTATGTGGACCGGGGTTACTTCAGTATCGAGGTGAGAAAAGTTGCACTGGGATAGTATATGCATCCATCCATCTATGATTTCACCATTTTTAATCAAGTTAATTGAAAGAAATGATTAATTTGAATGAAAAGGTTCATTTGAGTCATAACCAGGTCCAGACTGAATATGCATTAAGCATTTTCTCAACTGATTTTGGGGGAAAGCTACAGAATTGATTCAAACATGGTGTTAAAAAAAGTAACTACACTCTTACTGGTAGCTGAAGGCATTATTAAATTTATTAAATTATTAAAATTACTTCCAATAAACAAATTCTACAGAAACTACAAAAGAAGTTAATTGTCATAATGAAAATTAATAAATAAACATGCATAAATATTAATAAAATTAATATTCATTAATATTAAATTTTTAAAAATACTTAGCTAAATACTATAAAAATGTATAAGTGTGGTGTGACGTTTTTTTTAATGGTGTGTGTGCACCAAAAGCGAATGTAATTATTTGCATGGGTAGATTACATACAAAGTCAATGCAAAGATGCGAATAGATGCAAATTTGCGCCGGGCAACGTGAATGACGCGAATTGAGCAACGCGATTGCTGCGAACGTGCGATATACACCTCAATTGCGTGTTTCGCGCAAGTTGAAAAGTTTAAACTCAAACAGAAAATTTGCATGACGCGTTGTCGCGCAAGCCAATCAGCCATGAGCTTATTGACACATCCGGTTTGACATGTCTTGTTGTATCAGAAAATGGAGAAGAGCATTACGCAATGTTTTTATTCACACAAGTGACACGAAAAACATCCCAAGGGAAATCTAGAGCAATAACATGATGCAAATATTTGCTTCGCTTTTGTGTGCACACATTATAAGAAATATTCCATGTAGTATCTCTGCAGTCTTATTGATAGCTGCAAAGCAGTTTTACATTTGTCCAAATATTTAATAAAGAAACAAATTCTATGTAAACCTGCAGACGTTACATATAGTAATATATAGTAGTACACCCACGTGAAAAAATACTATAGTAATTTATAGCAAATACTATAGTGTTTTGAACCATACTATAGTAAAGTGTATTATACTGTATATATTATAGTATTTACAACACTTTGTTAATGAATGCTACAGCATACTGTAGTATTAACTATAGTAAACTGATAAACTAATAAATACTATAGTATACTTTAGTTTTTACTACAGTAAACTGTTGTGTATTGTAGTATAATAATATACCCTATAGTTGTAGAAAACTTAGTACAGTATTGGGTAAAGTAATTTGTTTATATTACTATAGTTGTTATATTACCACAGCAACTATAGAATTACCACAACAAATTAATTCAAGTACTTTACTATAGTATGGTTCAAAAACACTATAGTATTTACTATAAATTTGTCAGACTCTGGTCCGTGTTTTGTGTGTTTTGCTCCTCATGTGCCTTTCTGTGTTTCCTTATTTGGTCATTTTCCTGTCCTTGTTTAGTTTAATTATGATTCCGTTCAGCTGTGTTCTATTAATTACCCTTGTATTTAAGTTCCTGCCTGTTAAGTTTCCCTTTTGTCTGGTCTACTCGTTACGTGGATGTGTTTCCTGCTGTCTCC
>NW_015667272.1:278643-291467 GCF_001515625.1 Sinocyclocheilus rhinocerous
CTCGAGCCATAGAGGCCGGTGCGGGGGCTGGGGCCATGGCCTCGGAGGCTGCTTTGCCATGGCCTCCTGAACTACCTGCTCCGCCATGGCTCCCCGAGCTCCCTGCTCCGCCATGGCCTCCCGAGTCACCTGCTCCGTCATGGCGCCCAGAGCTGCCAGATCCGCCATGGACACCCTGGAGGCCTTCCGTCCGGTAACCCGGCTCATAGAGGCCTCCAGAGCACCCGCCCCCCCCCATTGGATGTTGTACGGCACGGGACACGCCTTCCGGGAGGAGGGAGTTATGTCAGACTCTGGTCCGTGTTTTGTGTGTGTTTTGCTTCTCATGTGCCTTTCTGTGTTTCCTTATTTGGTCATTTTCCTGTCCTTGTTTAGTTTAATTATGATTCCGTTCAGCTGTGTTCTATTAATTACCCTTGTATTTAAGTTCCTGCCTGTTCAGTTTCCCTTTTTTCTGGTCTACTCGTTACGTGGATGTGTTTCCTGCTGTCTCCTGTGTTTATGTACCCTGTGTTCCATGGATTAAAGACTGTTTTGTATATTCCTCGTCTCCTCGCTCCTTAGTTCCGGTTATCCTCGTGTGTGTGACGTGACAAAATTACTATAGTATTTTTTCATGTATAAATTAAAAACACTTATAGCTAAATACTATTTTAAAAAATTATAAATACAATGTGACATTTAAAAAAAAAAAGTATTCCATGTATATTTATTAATAAATTAATACACATTATAGCTATTTAATTAATCAATAAATATTCATAAAACAGCATTATAATTATAAAAGCATTAATAAGCTTTTGTTCAAGATAAATTACAACATTGCAAGACACTGCTGTAACTACTTGCATCATGTGACAAAAAAAAATAAGATGCCAATAATAATGAAATAAAATATAAAATGAAATAAACATTTAAAAATATATTAATGAACATGTACAAACATCCGTGTCTGCAGCTCATAAATGACTTCTATTGCAACTGAAGCATAACTGTCCTCCCTCAGTAATACCTGTATTTATTCAATTCTTAAAATTCACTTAAAAATGAATCTACATTTTTCATTTTCAATGAAACTTGCATTAAAAGCATAAACTGCACTTGCTGTTGACCAAGCAGGCTCGGTTATTGGCTGATAGTCTCATCCCAGTTATCTTGTAACTCTCAAGTGTTCCTTTGATAACAAGAATGGGCAATTCTGTCATACACGTCAGGGAATCATCCTCCAGCTTCAAACAGAGAGGAGGAATCAGTCATCTGTGAGCGCTGTGCTCTGACATTCGTGTTCTTTGACATGTCCAATTTCTGCCATCTTTGACTGCAGGCCATGATTAGCTCTGCGAACACATCTCAACACCGACTGCTCAATTAATTCACTCAGCTCCCAATGTTTTGCTGAAGAATTCTTCTTTTATTTGCTAAAGCATGAGATCAGCATGAGTTGTGCTTAACTGTGTGTGTATTAGCAGTAAAGGAAGCCCATGTATGGTCCGAGGGCAGCCAGTGAAGGTGATGAGGACTGACAGTAGATGTGATAACATATGTAATGTAATTGGAAGAGTATCATTAACACTACACAGACCTGGTGCTGGCCTGCATTAGCATGGTGTTTGTAGGTATCTCATGGATATGGCCCTATGTTTCATCTCTTTTTCTCTCTCCTTCTCTGTAGTGTGTTCTGTACCTCTGGTCACTGAAAATGCTCTACCCAAAGACGCTATTTTTACTGAGAGGAAATCATGAATGTAGACATTTGACAGAATATTTCACCTTCAAACAAGAATGTGAGTATCCCCCTTGTCATGCTTGCAGTGTTGTATTAATATGCTGCAAATATAATTTGTAATAGCAAAAAAAAAAAAATAGTAAAAAATGCTAAACAGAAGCTTTTTCACTAGTAGTATACTATTCAAAAGTTTGGGGTCAGTATGATTTATACTTTTAATTATTTTATTCATTAAAGATGCATTAAAGTGTTAGTAAAGACACTTATAATGTTTCCAAAAAATATATATTTGATGTAAATTATATATTAATTACATAATTAATTAAATAATATTAGCAGCACAGTCGGTTTTAAATAAGAATAAGAAATGTTTGAGCAGCAAATCAGCATTTAAATTACTTTTTAAAATATATCAAACAAATATTTTAAATTGTAATAATTTTACTGTTTTTACTATATTTTTGACCAAATAAATGCAGCCTTGTTGAGCATAAGAGATTTTAAAAACATTTTAAAAATCTTACCAGCCTCAACTGTAGAACGGTAGTGTATATATATTTAATGTAACTTATATTTATATTATATTTCAAAATTTTTAATTTTTTTGTATATTTGATTAGTAAATCAGTTTTAAAAGGAGTACATGAATTCGTATATGTTCCTATATTACAAAGGTTAGTTTTCCAGTAGAGTTCACATTTCTGAACAATGACAACGTTTAAAAGGGGTATTTCCCTATATTTCACTGAAAATAATCAAATTAGAATAACGGAGCACAACCCTCAATTCACATTGATAATTTCCTACAATGTCTATTGTTCCTGAAAGGACAAATCTTTCCATTTAAAGAGAATGAGGTTTATAACGCAGAGCAGTTGGGAGGGGTGGAGGAGGGGTGGGATGTGGAGTATGAGGTAATGCTTCAGAATGGAGCTTTCCCATGAGGCCGAGCGGCGGAGCGCAGAGACAGGTGAGGTGGGAGGGAGAGGTGCGGAGTTGACGGCAAACTCTTTCTGTGTCTACTCCACTGACCTGTCGCTATGGTTACAAATGCTTTTGAGAGGCGGCGTATTGAGACATAATGAGAATAGGACACGCGTCGACACACTGAGAGAGAAAAAAAAACCCTCTTCCGTTTGGAGACACTTTATCTTGTGTGTGAGTGTTTGTGACGCACTAAGACACATGGGGCTGACCGCTAAAGTTCGGTCCCAGTAGGAATCTAATGAGACCGGAGACAAACATGATAAGTGCTGTTATAACAAAATAGCTGTTGCTTGCTACAAATATTAGTTTGTTTTTGCAAAATAACTAAAAAAAAAACATGATGTCACTTCTTGTTTCTTTGTCATAATGACGTACCTTCGCAACTTGATGCAGTGTGTAAACATGCATTAATGATAACAATGCAGTCTCAGTCATGCCTATAATGAATATGACCAGAATTGATAACAACTACAGTGTAAACTAAGCCATTATGCTAAAAATAACCAATATTCGTAACATCTTTCCTTGTCTTAAAGGTACAGTAGCAAATACAGCCTGTTTTGAAAGCTTGACTGACATTAAAAGTGGTTTTCAGGTAAAAAATAAAGTAAAATCAAATAAAATTATTATAAAGAATGCACATGAACACCACAGCAATGTTGCATTTACATTTTTTTAAGCACAGAATTTTAATGATGTGTCAATTAAAGAATCTTAGCAGAAGCTAATGTGATATTTATCTTTAAAAGTAACTATGAATTGTTAATGGTATTTCGTTTTTATAGAATAGAACAGTGAAGTAAAAAAAATGCTTCTCATTCAGTGGGTTTATGAGGAGACTGAACTAAATTTCCCATCATGCTCTTTGGCAAGAATGAAAATTCACCAAGAAAGAAAGAAAATTACACACCTAATGCATATCCGTTGCTTCTCATTTTATGCTAGCATTAAAATGTCTTTGCAAAACACAGATACTGGCTTGATAAGAGAATGTAGGCTATTTATGTGATGTCACAAACCCGGGAAGTAGCTCGTTGTAGTGCCTACGAGCCATTTTTGTAGGCATTAAACTGCCATAATTTTAAAAGACATTTGCCTCCGTTTGCATTGAACTTTCAGCGTCGTAACTTTGCAGATATTGTTTATGCTCAAACAGCAACATTACACACTAACTAACGTTAAAAAAGTGAAATCGCAATCAACCACCCCTTTGATCTATACCTAAATGTAACAACTTCCATGCTAACTATTAATAAGCAGCAAATTAGGAGTTTGAGACAAAAGTTGTAGTTAATAGTCACCAAAAATTAACATTTTGTCATCACACCCTCATGTCGTTCCAAACCTGTATTAACCTGAGTTTCTTTCTTATGTTGATCATAAAAGTAAATATTTTGAAGAATGCTGGTAATCAAACAGGTTATGGTCCCCAACAACTGTTTGGTTTTTCAAAATTCTTCAAAATATCTTCTTTTGTGGTCAGCGTAAGAAAGAAACTCATACAGGTTTTGAACGACATGAGGGTGAATAAATGATGACAAAATGTTCATTTTTGGGTGATCTATTATTTAATAGTGAGAACTGGTCCCCAAACTAAAGTGTGACCAAAACGACTTATTTTCCTTTGTACTCACTTGCTGTTTTTCTCCCTCACTGTCTATCAGGTAAAATCAAGTATTCAGAGCAGGTTTACGATGCCTGTATGGGCGCATTTGACTGTCTGCCCTTGGCAGCTCTCATGAACCAGCAGTTCCTGTGTGTCCACGGTGGCCTGTCCCCAGAAATACAGACCTTAGACGACATAAAGAAGGTACTGCCAAGCCATGCGTGAACAGCAGCGCTGTGTGGGAGGAGAAAGATTTCATGCATGGCTACAAGAAAGCAGTATATGTGTGTGTTTCTGTATTCTGTATTATATTTGTGTCTCTGTGGCCTAGTTGGACCGGTTTAAGGAGCCCCCAGCATTTGGGCCTATGTGTGATTTGCTTTGGTCCGATCCCTTGGAGGACTTCGGCAATGAAAAGAGCCAAGAGTACTTTAGCCACAACTCAGTCAGAGGATGCTCATACTTCTACAGGTGGGTGGTTTTTGTGTGTGTTTTGATGTGTCTGAGTAGGAATATGCTGTCATACTAAAAGTTGTCAAAATAATCTGCCATTAAATAGCCTATAATGGGATTATCAGCACAATGAATATAGTAAAAACATTAATATTGTGAAATGTTCTTACAATTTAAAATATTATGTTTTTTAAAATGTAATTCATTCCTGTGATGCAAAACTGCATTTTCAGCAGCCATTACTTCAGTCTTAGGGCCAGTTTGACTAAATAGGGCGAATTAGCGCGAGAGCGCAATTCCAAAACAGCGTAGATGGCGTTGAAATTTCTGCAGGTGATTTACTGACAATGCGCAAATTAAAGAACACAGACGCGACATCTAATTTCCATAATGACCAATGCAATCTACCAAGCGCATCGCAAATTAGCATACGGATTCGGATAATGTGTTCCTCTGGCATTCCTCTGTTCTCTGTGGTGCCTCCTCCTAGCAACAAATGCGCAAAATAGTTTAAGACATGCTTTTTTTGGGCGTTAAATAATGGCGCAAATACCAATAATTTGACGAGTGCAAACAATATTAAATCACGTTGCGTGATTCATTGTAATATTCTCCTCCCATTAATTTTGCATCTGAAAGGGAAACTCCTACAAATGCATATTCAATAAGGTTAGGCACAAAAATAACTGTGTCACAGCTGGGTCGGTGGGGGGTTGTTGGGTCCCTCCAGGTGCTCAGGGTTGATGTTGTTTTCTGTCCTCTGCTCTGACTGCATAGAGCTACAGACTCTTAATATTTCACACACTCTGCTGAAAATTTGATGGAACGGCAGTACACTGGTGTATATGAGAATAAGTGTTTGTTTCTGAGCGAGAGTGAAGATTGGTCTGTTTTTTTCAGCATTTAAATGTTTGTGTTTTAGCATTAGCATTAGCATGTAGTCTTCTGAAACCAAACAGGATCTATCTATCTATCTATCCAGTGTTTAGTGTCTGGTGTAAACTGCAGATTTTGGCCAGTGGTTTGGAGCCCTACATTCATTAGTGTGTCTCTGTGTTATATGCATAATACCAGAGGCAGCCATGTTACAGAACACACACGACTGAATTCATCACACATACACACAGCGCTGCATACTCTACTTAGACAGATACATACCCACACACATCTCTGTTATGCAAGGCGCACAGAAGCCATTTGTTTTAATCTGTGTTGTCAGTGTTCTTCGAGCTGCCCACCTCCCTGAATCACCATGTTGGTGTTTAATCACTCCTCTTTCACTCCATTCACTCTGTTTGTTTATGTGATTGCCTTTATGCACTTGCAGACTCCATGTATATGGTTCCCATAGAGCGTTTGCACAAATGAAGAGAGAATATTTAGAGAATAGAAGAAGCAATTAGTGTAAATGTAAGTATAATTAGTATAAATATAAAAATAAATAACATTTTATTCATGAGCATTTTATACAGAATATTCAATACAAGTTCAATACAAGTTAAGCATTTTTGGCATAATGTTAATTGACCTTTTGCAAAGACCCTCCAGTTGATGTTGCTATGTCCGACAAGCCATGCCGCTCTCACGCCACACATCATGTTCTCACGCAGTGAAAATTACATTGTGGAGCAAAGAGAACACTGACAATGCGCCGACAGACAAGACAGAGCAGGTTACTTTAGGTATGAAACAAAGTCTCAACTTAAAAACTGTAATTTTTTAAAGAAATGCATGTGTCGTGACAGATCGCTGCAGCATCTCAGTTTAAGCAGCATGTGAAGCGATAATTTCTTTCTCTTTACTAGTTATAGCACAAAATATACATGAATGAACATCAGAAAGTACCTTGTTTCAACCGCAGAAAGACAAAAAACACAATTTTTCAAGTTCAAGTCCACCGACTGTCTGGTGTCTGGCAGATTCGGCATTGTGATTGGTCAGCTCGCCTGTCAGTCAAACTCCCTGCGAAGGGACAATTACCACAAAAAAAATAATTTTCCTATAAAAAAGCAAAAATGAAAAAGTAATGTGAATCATCACAGAAATGTGAAGCTTATCATTTGCTCCATTTACTTCACATTCACATTAGTGAAATTTCGGCAAAATTTAGAGCCCCATTGTCTTCTTTCTGTACTGTTTGTGTAGCAATGTATAAATCACAGCTCACACAAAAGGCACTATTAAACAGCTTTCTGCTGATTAACACAGCGAGTCCACATGACCAACTTGAACCCGTTGCGAAATCTGCTTAGAGAAATTCTCAGACGAAATTTAAGATTGTTTGGATTCCTATTGAATTTACTAGATTTCACCCGTGAATATTCGCCGAACAACAGCAAATGTGCCCTTACTTTAAGTGCCTCACTGCAACGCAGATTTTTTTTTTTTTGGTGAAGAAATCATGAGATTATTTGAAATTATTTTTTAGTGGTTCATCAACACAAGTGCTGTCAATTGAGATGAATTTGCAACAAACAATGTTCCTTTAAATTATGTCTGCAAATAATATGTACTTATCCCAATTCATATATTTTCCGCCATGGTTTCTAATATGTAAAAATATTACGTATTTGTCTAATGTCGCTTTTCCACTGCGTGGTACAACTCGGCTCGGCACGGCTCAGTACGGCACGGCTCGGCTCGGTTTGCATTTCCACTGAAGTTTAGAACCGCTTTAGAGTGGGCAGGATTATTCACATGTCGTTATAGTTGCGCCGCCTCTACTACAGTGACTCCTGAAAAACGTTTTCATTCTGCGTCGCCCCATCAAGCTTTCGCTGGATCCGCTCCTCTGCTATCAACGAGAGGAACGTCTGTACTTCCTCAACAGACAACGAAACAGCCACTTTTTGGTTGTTAAAAAAAGGTGCGCTCGTTTAAAACAGTTGCGTTCGATCCTTCGCTGGCTGTGCTGATTTAAATCTAGCGGTTCTCTTGTGTTTGTGTCGCAAGTTCAGTGACGCAGGTAGTGACGATTCTCTCCGGCCAATCCGTGATCAGCAGAGTTTACACGTCACGTTTTGGTAATGGTACGGTTCACTTGGAACCTCAACCGAGGTGGTACTAAAAAAAGTACCAGGTACCAGGTACTGTACCCAGTGGAAAACCCCCCAAAAGTGAACCGTACTGAGCTGTACCGTGCTGTACCATGCAGTGGAAAAGCACCATATGTGGATGCTTCTTTGTCAGATTAAGTTTGAAGTGGACCAGATTTTATGCTGATCAAACGTCTGGTCATGCGAGACTCGGGTGAAGCTGTCAGAAGAGGAGATGGGGGGATGCCCTTTCAGCCTTTTGCATCGCACTGTAGTCAGCAGAAAGAGTGAGATGGAAGGAGTGAGTGAAGAGCTTACACTGCAGCCAGCAGCGGCAACTCAGCTTTGCGATCTATCCCACAATCCCCAAGGGCTCTGCAGTGTGGTGTTGCCATGACGACCCGTTTCCTCTTCCCAAACTGGAGCGAGTGATAGCGAGAGAGAAAGACAGATGCAGAGGAAGAAGTGATTGGTAGAGAGCAGCGGTAAAGCAGCAGTGCCCCCTCATTAGCCGACGACACGAGAGAGAGAAAGACCGAGAGCAGCTCACACCCTCCTTTACACACTCAAACATATGTTAGCGCTTTCTCACAGTGAAGCTTGACAGCATCCATCTCCATTAATTTTCATTGTATGGAAAAGAGCAGCATGAACATTCTGCCTAACATCTCCTTGTCTGTGGGTGGAAATCAAAGGATAATATAGTAAATCAGTTTTTTGATTGCGGCAGAGAGCAACAGTCAGGGTCCTGGAAGTTAAAATTTCAATTTTAGTGACTTTTGACATGAATTTATAAGCCCATAAACCCAGACTGTGAGTTCTGAGGTTGTTAATTGAATGTATATGTTTTTGTTGAAGCCATTAGTTTGCATTTTTTCTTATTTTTAAAGCTTTTTAAATTCATTCTGTTTAACAGTTGAATTTGTCATGAAAACTACATTACCCATGACTCTGTACTGAAAATTCCACTAATCAGAGTCATGGTGAGCAAATTGTGCCAAAAGTGCTCTGCGGGAACGCCCATTACCAGCAGCACTATAACGTAATCGAGGCGGCAGTTGCTATGCTGTCAAAATACTTAACTATATGTATATTTATGCATATTTTGCAATAAAATATATTGTTTCCATATGTATAATAAACAAATATAAAATTATTAGTTAAATAACTCTCCATTGTTCTTCATTCTATTGTCATTTGCAGTGCTTCATGGGATTGTAGTTTTTTCCCTCACCAAAGCCATTAAGTACTCAGCTGTAATTTTGTCTTTTTGTCTGATTTTCAAATACTTTCTTGCTTTAAATCAAAGTTTGTAATGTTATGATTCACCTCGTAGCTGTTTGGCTTAGTTGATGGCGTATAACACTTTAAACAAAGACTTTTTTACAATCCCTGTAGGAAAACCCAATGGTTCCAGAAGTAAAAATACTATGATATTGCAGTGTTTTTTTATTATTATTTTAGTGTATAGCAATTGTATTATCATTCTGAGTTTAAATGAAAAGTAACAATCGCAACACTACACAGTAAGGTCCCATTAGTTAACATTAGTTAATGCATTAACTAGCATTAACTAATGAGGAGCAATGCATTTGTTAAAAAAAACAGTGGAAACAGTGTTACCGAAAGAATTTAGTTGCTCTGAATAGTGACCTTCTTTTTACCAAAAATAGTCTTGTGAAAAATTCTTGGCATGAAAATATTGATTCAGCATTGTGAGATAAAGTAACACAATACTTTGAATGAGTAATTTAATTGAAACTCAAATCATGTTGGGTCTGCTGAGACTGTGAATGCATTCTATATCTATTCTATAGATATATGAACTATAATTGCAAATATGTAAAAAAAAACAAAAAAAACAGGATTTCTTTCTCAGGATATCTGTTAACAACATGATAATGCTGCACAACAACAGTTGAGCCCACGCTGCCCCTGCTGGACACATGTTGAACTGCACCCATGCTCCATTCACACATGAATGTTTTGGTTGGCTGACAGTGGAAAACATTGAAAAAACAATACAACATTAATGAGACACGTCCACCCACTGTTTCTGAATGTTTCTTATTTTCTCTCTCATTCTCCTTTCCTTCTCTGTATTGCAGTTATCCGGCTGTCTGTGACTTCCTACAGAATAATAACTTGTTATCAATCATTCGAGCACATGAAGCACAAGATGCAGGGTATGTATTACCTGTCTTTCGCTCTGTATTTCAATTTTTGTGTATTAATATGCACCCTTTAGGTGTAGATAAGGCACTAAGGTGTACTTTTAAGGGTACACTTTTTTTCATACAGTTTTCTGCACATTTTGTCTATAAAAAGTAAATTAAAGTGTTTTTGTCTTCTCTCTCTCTCTTCTAAAAGGTACCGGATGTACAGGAAGAGTCAGACCACTGGCTTCCCTTCCCTTATTACCATTTTCTCTGCGCCAAACTACCTTGATGTTTACAATAATAAAGGTGAGTCGTGTTTTCCTTATGTGCGAGAAAAATGGAGCATTGTGATGGGAACAGAGAGCTGGATGAGAGCGTGGGCAGGACCATCAGCTTGAGTGACTCCATCCATGTGGTCTTATCATCCGCTGATGGAACAGGGTCAACCTCTCAGCAGTACCATCTAGTGGAGGCTTTTTGTCATATCATTGTGTGTACACAATGTTTCAGCCAAAAATGTAGACAACGATTCCACTTGAATTAGTCGATTAGGAAACAAACCCAGCGGCTCAAGAAGCCACGCTCTCTTGAGATTATTTCTCATATTATTGATTTGCGAATTTTCATAAGCTGGAGGCTCACTTTTTCTTGTTATTCACTTCCTCAGCTGCCGTCCTGAAGTATGAGAACAATGTAATGAACATCCGACAGTTTAACTGCTCCCCTCATCCTTACTGGCTGCCAAATTTCATGGATGTCTTCACCTGGTCGCTGCCATTTGTGGGGGAGAAAGGTACCTATATTTCATATATATACAGTATATATATATATATATATATATATATACTGTATATATATGAAATATAGGTACCTTTCTCCCCCACAAATGGCAGCGACCAGGTGAAGACATCCATGAAATTTGGCAACATTTATTAGACTTTAAAAAATAACAACTTTTAATTTAACTTAAAACTATCTTCACATAAACCCATTATAATAAATGTCATACCTGTGCCCTTCAGCAAGTAGGTAATACACTGAAATTGAATAAAGTTATCAAACACTGAATTCTAATTTGAATCCTTAAAGCTACAAATGTTATTGATTTCCTCTTTTTTTTCTTTTTTCTGGGTTATTAGGTTTGTTGGCTGCTATTTCTTTAAGAGCTGCCACTGCTAAACGTGACGCGGATCTGACATGCATTGTGTTTTCTCACAACCTTTTATGTATAAGTGCAATTGAAGAGCATGTGTTACAAGCACAGTATAGCAGCAGACAGGAAAAGAAAATAAGTTTTTACTGACATATGGCCTGACAACATCTCATTTGACATCAGTTCACTGATGTTGTACTGAAGTTCCTCATCACCTGTTCGTTTGGACTCGTGCCTGGCACTGAGGCAAAGTGGAGCATCTGAAAAGTCTCCTGTTTGATGTGGTAAAGACGTTCTGCGCGTCTAAATAAACAGAATTTTTGTCAAAAAAAAGAGGCAGAAGCAGCTGTTGTGAGTGGGGTGGCTGACCCTAGCCCTGCCCCTGCGTTAACGGTGTTAACTATTTTTAACGACGTTAAACTAGAAAAAATTAATTGCATGCGTTAATGCGCTAATTTTGACAGCACTATTATATATATATATTGTCAGTTCTGTGTCTTGTCGTTTTGTTCCCCATGTGTTCCATGACCCAGTTTTCCCTCATGTTTAATTATGTTTATTGATCCCAGATGTTTCTCGTCTTCCCCTCGTCATGTCTTGTGTATTTAAAGTGTTTCCTGTTCTTAGTTCGGGGTCCTGTATTGAATGTCGTCTTTCCCCGCTACGTGTGATTTCCTGGTTCTTCGGATATTATTAAAGTCTCTATATTTGAAGTAGGCATAGGCCGGTATGAGATTTTGACGGTATGATAACCTTAAACAAAAATATCACGGTTTCACGGTATCACGGTATTGTTGTTACAGCTCTAAAATGTGTTAATTTTAAATGTCTTGGTAAAAAAAACAAAAAAACAAACTGAACACAATATATTTTGAGCAACATACAGAATATTTGGAACAGTAGTATTTGTTTATTTTTTCTTTGATTTGTTTCTGAAATGTGGGCTGTCCTGCAGCTTTTGATGTGGATGGTTGATTTGCTGCTAGAGCTACTGCTGCCCTAAAAAGAAGAAAAATAAAGACTGACATCTTTATTAGTCTACTCCTCGTCTCCTCGTTCCTCGCTCCGTGCTCCTCACAGTAGCAGAGTGTGACAGAATACAGGACCATAAACAGTAAGCGGCACCCCTACTCTCTGTGTTTTTGTTTCCGGTTTTGGAAGTGTTTTTGTTTTCCGTGTTTTCCCCCCGCGATTATGGAGATCGCTGCACGCTTCATTGTCCTAGCCCGTAGGGATCTCCCCTTCATCGAGTATGCCTGGGAGTTCTGCGGGCTCGCCGCTGCTACTGCTTTAGATGACGCCACCATCAACTCTCTGTTCTGGAACGGGGCCAATTACCATCGCCCCATGGACCTCCCAGACACCACGGGACTAAGCTGGAGGGAGGGGATCCTCCGGTGTCTGTAGAGCGTCCGGCCCCAAACCAGCCACTCCTCAGTCTAGCCCGCCGGCCGCGGCATTCTCAAGCCTGCCAACCGCGCCGATGTCAAGCCCACCGGCCGCGCCGTTCACCTCTAACCAAAGTAGGAGGATGAGGAGAAAAAGACTGTTCTCCACCCTCATCCTAGCCCCAGAGCTTGCTCCAGTGTTGGCTCCAGCCCCAGAGCTCGCTCCAGTGTCGGCTCCAGCCCCCGAATCCAGCCCAAAGAGGGCTCCAGTTCCTGAGTTTAGCCCACGGAGGGCTCCTGTTCCTGAGTTTAGCCCA
>NW_015667272.1:291968-296691 GCF_001515625.1 Sinocyclocheilus rhinocerous
CCTGAGTTTAGCCCACGGAGGGCTCCTGTCCCCGAGTTTAGCCCAGAAAGGGCTCCAGTCCTCGAGTCTAGCCCAGAGAGGGCTCCAGTCCCCGAGTTTAGCCTAGAGAGGGTCCCAGTCCCCCCATGGCTCCCCGAGCTCTTTGTTCCACCATGGCCTCCTGAACTCTCTGCTCCGCCATGGCCTCCTAGTATGCCTGCTCCGCCGTGGCCTCCTAGTCTGCCTGCTCCACCATGGCCTCCTAGTCTGCCTGCTCCGCCATGGCTTCCTAGTCTGCCTGCTCCGCCATGGCTTCCTAGTCTGCCGTTAAATTAATTAATTAGTTATGAAAAAATAAAATATTTTAACGCAGTTAACGCACAGGCCCCGCCCCCAGACCTGTACGTCATCTTGCATTTCATACAGATGACTGTTGACAAATATGATGCAGGGCAACATCTCCATAAATACAGTTATGCCCTAAAAATCAAGATATTGGGACAAAAATGCCTCTGTGTGAGTTTTTGTCTCATATTTATATCATATGATAAGCGATATCACACGAGCAGCGAGGGCGATATCACACAAGTGCTGTTTTTGTCACGAAGAACACGAGTGCAAATGTGATTTTATACAACATTTCAGTAAATAAGAAGTTAAAGGGCACCTATTATGCCCCTTTTTACAAGATGTAATATTGGTCTTGGGTGTCCCCAGAATGTGTCTGTGAAGTTTTATCCCAAAATACCCAACAGATCATTTATTATAACAGCTGGAAAATGTCATTTTTGGGGTGTGTTTAAAAAAAGAGCTGTTTTGGAGCGTATCTCTTTAAATGCAAATGAGCTGCATATTCCCACCCCGTCTCCAGAAGAGGGCGTCTTGTATACATCTCTGCATTGCATACATATACCTAGAAACAGCTGGTAGAAGCAACATAACTGAGAGCGAGAGAACCGGTGTTTAGCCGTACATATGGGAAGCCAAATGTACTGAAAGTGGGACAAAACAGTGCGATGTAACAGAGCTCACGCCGCGCTGACCTGTCATCGGCGCGGATCAATTGACCGAGCCACGCGACCGCGCTACTGAACGAATCTCGCGCTACGAACGGCGCCATCTCACAATCGCAGCACAGATCAGTAAAAAAATACTTAATGTACGCAAATACGTTTAAAACGCTAAGCACTATAACGACATGACATTCACAAAAGAGTCTGGAGTGATACACGTATTTAGGTAGATTTTGAGGCACATTACCTTGAAAAATTAAAATGAAAGTAATCCACAGCGTCCTCAGCAGCTCAGATGTTGGGAGAAAATTAAGACTCTTATGTTCAGTCTTACATCCAAACACAGAGCATTGGGATTGCTTGCGAGACATTGTTGACTTTACAGCTGCTCGAGCACGGAGAAAATGGAGAACAGCATACAACCGCTGAAGGCGGAAACTATAGCAATGCAGAGTTGTCAATCAACCCCCGTGGCCCAGCCTTATGCAATGTGACGTCACACTGCATGAGAATCAAAACGGCAGGCCTAGTGAGACTGACTTGGTTTAAAGGGGATTAAAAAATGAGGAGTGGGTGGATTTTTATCATTGTAGGGTGGTTGTGTTCACACACTGCCAACACACATATACGTCCAAACACCATGTAAAAGTGGATTTTGCATAATAGGTTAATATTGTGCTATATTTTAAACACAATTTTGTGTGTTTTTGTTCAATTTTGCCAACAAAAATATTGCCTAAAAGCCACAGCAGAATTGTTGTGCGTCTCTGAGCAACACAGCGGTGTTTAGTTTCTGAATGAATCCAATTTGAACGAATCGTGTGAACCAATGATTCAGTAGCCCATTAGGGGCTTTCGCATCACGTAGTTCTAGGAACTAGCCAGCAGGGGGGTTCCTAGAGAACCAATTTCTCTCTCGGGCCGTTTTCCTGGTTGCATTCGCACCGGCAGCAGGAACTTTGAAGCGGCCAACAGAGAAGTCTTTATGCACGGCATTTACATACGTCAACAACCGGTGAATGGAGGATGCCATGATCGGAGCTATTATGTATATTATTATACATAATAAATATAATAAACAACAAAATGTTCATTTCTGGGTGAACTAATCCTTTAATGCAAAAATCTTAACACAAAACTTGACAATCATCAATATTTTTTCCTTAAGATAAAACAGAAATGACAAAAAAGCTTTTGCTAATGTCCAATACTTTCAACTGAATGTTGTTTTGATATGTTGTGATTGAGTGTTGTTGTTTGCCTGCAGTCACGGAGATGCTGGTAAATGTGTTGAGCATCTGTTCTGATGATGAGCTGATAAATGATGGAGACGAGATCTTTGACGGTGAGACATCTTCACTCGTTTGCTCCACAGTGTCCTTTATATTGCATGTAGAAGATGAATGTAATTTATGAGTTCCCCAGCATGAAACATGATTATGATTTCTCGACAGAAAGGGCCTTTTCTTTGACGTCAGGTACATCCTGAATTATGACTCATTGTTCTTTCAGTATATTTCCTGTTAAGTAGCACTCTTGTGATACTGTGCTTGTAATAGCCCTTAAGTTTGTCCTAGTACTTGACTTTGCTAGCCGCTAACGTAACTACTGTACCAGTATTGGGGAGACTAGTTTAAAACCAAAGTTTTTCAAGCTACAAGCTACTTATCATTTAAAGAAATGTAAACTACAACTACAAGCTGTAGTTATTCTTTAGCAATATTGTTTAGTTTAACAGAAGCAGTATTTTTCTGACTCAAAAAACAGTGAGGGTTTTGTGTGAATGAATCCAATTCATGCTAAACACTTTATACAGTGTAACAATGTGAGTGAAAAAGTAGCTTGTAAAAAAATACTTTGAAAAAATAGTTAGTAGTGTCGCTTCTTTAGGTTAGTTGCTCCCAAAACTGCCGCCAACACAATACACATAATTTCTGTAAGAATATAAAAGTTTCTGGGGGTTTTTAGCCTCTGGTTATACTGAGACTGCTTGATTTTTTCTTTCCGCCCACAGCCAATGCAGCAGCTGCCCGAAAAGAGGTGATTAGGAACAAGATCCGTGCCATTGGGAAGATGGCCAAGATGTTCTCCGTGCTCAGGTACAAATGGAGTCATTCAGTCTGCGGTCAGCTGGGTCACATGCTTATGAGACCACTTTGCTTATCAGGTAGATAGATAGAGGAGAGGCTTCTTAAAATCAAGATATGGCTGATATTCAGTGCAACACAAAACTTTGATGCAAGAAACTATTTTAAAGGTACAGAAGGTATTTTAAAGAGAGTATTTCAAAAGGAATAGCATGGAATTCTGGGCTCTCTATTGACACTGTGGTTGTAACATAAAATTGCAAGTTTTATGTGGAGAGTATCTTTGGGAGACGTCTTTCCTAAAATATAAGGGTAGCGTTTTTTTTTTTTGCTATATATAGTCATTTATACTATGTGAGAAAACCAGTAAAAGTTAGATTATTAAGAAAACATTCATTAAAGGGATAGTTCATCCAAAAATTCTGTCATTAATTACTCACCCTCATGTCGTTCCAAAGCCGTAAGACCTTCGTTCATCTTCAGAACACAAATGAAGATATTTTTGATGAAATCTGAGAGCTTTCTGACCATCGTTAAAATAGTCCATGTGACATCAGTGGTTCAACCTTAATTTTATGAAGCTACAAGAATACAGTTGGCACGCGTTCACAAGAGTACTCTCGTGAACATGCATCGAAGACTGACATGGAGAAGCAGAAATTGTAGAATAAAGTTGTTATTTTTGTTTTCTTTGTGCACAAAAAGTATTCTTGCATAAAATTACAGTTGAACCGCTGATGTCATATGGACTATTTTAACAATGTCCTTACTACCTTTCTGGGCCTTGAACGTGTCAGTTCCATTGCTGTATATGCAGGGTTAGAAAGCTCTCGGATTTCATCAAAAATGTGTGTTCCGAAGATAAACAAAGCTCTTACGGGATTGAAACAACATGAGGGTGAGTAATTAATGACAGAATTGTCATTTTTGGGTGAACTATCCCTTTAAATTACCAATGTACTAAAGCCAAATATGAGCACGTATATATTTATTATTATTTTTCTTTCTTTTTTCTTTATATCATGTTTTTTGTCCAGCCTTTGGAATGCAGAATGAGTCTCTAATAATGTAAATTTCAGTAAATATTACCTTTTTCTCCGAAATTTTCGACAGACCCCAGTTTTTTACATTTTTTTTAATGTACTAAATATAAAGTTTGTATAACTCGAGACATTTTCATATGTACTCTACCATGCAAAATTTTGGAGTCTTTAAGTCATTAAAGGGGTCATATGATGCTGCTAAAAAGAACAGTATTTTGTGTATTTGGTGTAATGAAATGTGTTTATGCGGTTTAAGGTTAAAAAAACACATTATTTTCCACATACTGTACATTATTGTTTCTCCTCTATGCCCCGCCTTTCTGAAACGCGTCGATTTTTACAAAGCTCATCAGTCTGAAAAAGCGAGGTGTGCTCTGATTGGCCAGCTACCCATTGCGTTATGATTGGCCGAATACCTCAAGCCGTGAGACAGAAATGTTACGCCCCTTACCATACTGTGATGCCATGTGTGCGCCGGTGATGCGCATGCGCCTGTGATGCGCGACGAGACAAAACCAGTAAAACCCATTATAAACGAGGCATTCATGGCATCCAGTGGGGACATAATTATGGATTATAATGACTTATACTGTATTTTTAC
>NW_015667272.1:297599-329847 GCF_001515625.1 Sinocyclocheilus rhinocerous
GCATGACGAAGCGGATATTGTCCTCTTTTGGAAGACCAAACAAAGTAGTTTCGCGTGTTAGAACGAGCCATTTTAGGTAGGTGTGGCTGACTCTTAACTTTTATAAAGAATATCTCTTTGGATTTGAGACTTTAGTCTTTGCAACTTTACAGATATTCTTTATGCACCAAGAGCTTGTAACACTCCAAAGAGAAAGGAAAAATTGAAATCGCATCATATGACCCCTTTAATTCATTCATAATTTATAAATTATTTTATTTCAAATAAATGCTGTTCTTTTGAACTTTCTGTTCATCAAAGAATCATGAAAAAATGGTTTCCACAACTGTTTCCAACAATTATAATAAAAGGAAATACTTTTGGGGCACCAAATCAACATATTAGATTGATTTCTGAAGGATCATGTAACACTAAAGACTATAGTAATGGTGCTGAAAATTCAGCTTTGCATTGCAGCAGTAAATTACATTAAAAAATGTTTAAATAGAAAACAGTTATTTTAAATTGTAATAATATTTCACAATATTACAATTTTACTGTATTTTTGATCAAATAAATGCAGCCTTGGTAAGCATACGAGACTTCTTTCAAAAACATCCAAAAAATTTACCGACTGCAAACTTTTGAATGGTAGTGAAATATCAGTAATGTGTATTTTATTATTTCTGATGGTCCTATGCTGTCTTTGCAGAGAGGAGAGTGAGAATGTGTTGACCCTGAAGGGTCTGACCCCTACCGGGATGCTCCCAAGTGGGGTGCTTTCTGGAGGCAAGCAGACTATACAGAGTGGTGAGCGCATGATCCAGTTCTGGCCATGTTCCTTGGTTCTTGTCTCCCTCTGTCTCCTCCTCCTCCTCTCTTTCCTGCTTCTTTTTATTTCCTCTTCTTCTGTCTCTGTTATGTCTGTCCCTGTCCCTTCCACCTGTCTCTCCATCTGTCTCTTTCTGTATCCTCTGACAACTCCAAGCTTTGGGGTGCTGCTCTTTTAGTTCCCCCAAAGCATGGACACATTAATGGGTTGGTTTACCCGTCAATGGTAAACTGGGGTGAGAATGAGTTTCTGAGAGGCTCGTAGGGTGTCTAGAGCACAGGAAGCATGGAAAGCAGGAGAAGTCTCTTGCAAAGTGCGAATGGTTGAGGGGATTGTCTGAGTCTGTGGTCCATAGTCTGGTTGGCGTGCATGCGTCCCGGCGCCTGCCGCTGCTTGTGCACAACTGCTGCCTGTGCGTTACTGCTGTTGCATGGCTTGTTCAGGTATAACACACTCCCCTCCTCTCCCTCCAGCAACCGTCGAAGCCATTGAAGCCATCGAGACGGAAGAAGACGGAGAAGGTAATTCCAGGACATGTATCTGGGCATAATCCAATTTACGATGGTAGATGAGTTTTGGAATGGTAGATGGTTTGGTATCTGGTTTGTTTCTTGCTCAACATGGGACCTAACAGTTGGGAACCCATTTTAAAACACATCTATCGTCGTATGCTGGATTTTCCGCCAGGGTCGTTCTGAAGTTGACTGCTCTAACTAACTAACACACTACATTAGAGAAGAGCAACAAGACCAGAAAGCCACCGATCACTACGAAGGGGCACTGCACATGTCTGGGAACAGTTTGGTGTCAAATAGTTTTCAAGAAATCTGTCATAGCCTGGATTGCTTACTGGTTAACACTGTGGCTGTGTCCGAAACACAAGGCACCTGCCTTATTATCCGGTCAGTCAACGACTAAACAGACAGCACAAGTGAATTTTAGGTACCAAAACATCACATCAAATGATCAAATAACCAAATTCAAGTGAGCTTTAGAGATAACCAAGCATACATTTCACACTACTGTTCAAAAGTTTGGGGTCAGTAATTATTATTTTTTTAATTAATACTTTTATTCAGCAACGATTCATTAAATTGGCAGTAAAAACATTTATAATGA
This sequence comes from Sinocyclocheilus rhinocerous, assembly GCF_001515625.1. Lineage (NCBI taxonomy): Eukaryota > Metazoa > Chordata > Actinopteri > Cypriniformes > Cyprinidae > Sinocyclocheilus > Sinocyclocheilus rhinocerous. The sequence goes on from NW_015667272.1 coordinate 299,530, forward strand.
TACAAAATATTTCTATTAAAAAATACTTTCTATCTATTAAAAAATCCTGGAAAAACAAATTTCACGGTTTCCACAAAAATGTTAAGCAGCACAACTGTTTTCAACACTGATAATCATAAGAAATGTTTCCTAAGCACCAAATCATCATATTAGAATGAGCATAATTCTTTCTAAAACATTAAAACATCTTACAGACTCCAAACATGTGGATGGTAGTGTATATTTACATGAATAATTTTATGTTTCTAATTTCAACAATATATACAAATTTACAGCAGAAAGGCATTGAAGGATACATCTATTGTATGCTGGCTTCAGAAAGCAACCAGATGAAGGCATTTTAGTATCCTCATATTCAGATTTGCCTTGATCCCTTCCTACCTCCTTGTATTGCCTGCTAGTGCAGTGTTTTTTAGGTTGTAGACACAGCCATTATGTAACTAAAGAATCACAAGATGCTATTTGTACAGAAAAGTCAGTGAGGTTTTTTCAGCAACTGTAATTTAATCAGATATTTGCTGTGCCCTTTTGGAGTGGTGACATTAAAGGAACATGCCTTTTACTACTTGCATGATGGTTTGAGGTAGCATCTAAACTGGAGGCATGATTTTTGGATATGTTCTGTCGGGCGCTGCTTTTCCTCTGGCCCTCATGATTCTAGTGTGGGCATAGCATGTGATTAACCCCAATCAGGAACTCTCAGCCAACCAGAGTGTGTTCCTCTTCTACAACCTCTCGCTTTCTGAGACCAGCTCACCTCAGTGATACACACATGGATGGACTCAAGGGGTTTCTACTTCCTCTATATAAAAAATCAACAAAATAGTTAAAATAGCAGGTAGGGTGGGGTGATCTCCATATTTCCAGTCTTTTGACTTATCTTGATATTTTCTCTGAAATGGCTTAAAGCTTTTCATTTCAGATGAACCCTTAAGGCTGGTGTGATGTGTAAAATTCAGTTTGAGATTCATTAGCATTTTCCAATTGGATAAAAATGAATATTAAAAAAAGCAGTTGGCAAATGGATTAGGAAGTGCAACTGACCAATGACTTTAAAAGTTGTGTTTAGTAATAAGTTCTTAAAGTATTATTTTATTGAAATGTTAGTAAATAAATTATTTACTATATTGTATATAGTAAAATTTACTATGTATAATTATATTATAATATTATTTATAATAATATTAGTAATTGGATTAAAAACTATACTAAATAGTACTTTTAACTTATGTCTATTTGTCAATTTCAAATCATGTATTAATGCGTTATTTTATTGTTACACTTAACTTTTTAAATCTGAATTTTTAAATGTCTATTTTCCATTTTGATAAGTAATTTATAAGTTTACATTTTTATTGTTTAATAAATTGATATTTTATTTTATTAGTCCTCCATAGATAATTTTTTTAATAATCGAGCTATATAATACTGTTCAAAAGTTTGGGTCTGTAAGATTTTTTAAAGAAGTCTCTTACGCTCACCAAGAATGCATTTGTTTGATCAAAAATATGATAAAAACTGTAATATTGAGAAATATAATTACAATTTAAAATAGCTGTTTTCTAAATAAATGTATTTTAAAATGTCATTTATTCCTGTGATGGCGAAGCTTTATTTTCTGCAATCATTACTCCAGTCTTCAGCGTCAGATGATTCTTCAGAAATCATTCTGATATTTGGTACTCAAGAAACATTTCTTATTACATTTCTTATCAATGTTCAAAACACTTGTGCGGCTTAATAATTTTGTGGGAACTGTAATACTAGCAGAATAAAAGTAGTATTTTTTATTTATTTATTTATTGTTAATATGAAAAAATCATACTGACCCCAAACTTTTGAAATTTAAGGAGAAGTGCTCACTAACACAGATTTAGACAGATTTGTGAACAATATTTGAGAGAAATAGGCCTTTTGTGTACATAGAAAAAGTCTTAGATCTTTGAGTTCAGCTCAACAAAAGTGTTGCGTTTATAATTTTGTTCAGTGTATATATGATATTATGCGTTATAAGTTTAGATTCTAGTAAAGAGAAATTAAAGGCCTCGTGGTGTTATTTACAAATGTAGTTACAGGAAGCTGATGAGAAACAAGAGTCTAGTTGTTCATTGTGGGCTTTTCCCGTCTCTCCGCAGCCATCCGCGGCTTCTCTCCACAGCACAAGATCAACAGCTTCGAAGAGGCTAAAGGTCTGGACCGCATCAACGAACGCATGCCGCCCCGCAAGGATGGAGTCAACCACGTGGGCCACTCCATGGGCAAGATGAACATGTCCGAGACCAACGGCACCGACGACAACAGTAACATCCAGTGATGAAACGGCTGCCCACTCACCTGCACCTGAGTCCATGCCACCGCCACGACGCATGGCAGGACAAAGCCAAACCCATGATTTAAGACCTCCTGCTTCCAACAAACACCCTATGACATCACCTACACATCCCTCCCTGCTCCAATGTCCAATTAGAGAACCAAACTATCTTTAATGTTTCACTGAAAGAGGCAGACTGTTTTCTTTCTGTCAGTTTGCCACTTGCAATTTTCAAAAACGGATACCTTGCCGACGGCAAGTGTCTGCTTTTTTGGGAGTGTCGAATGGGAAGGAGGGTGGGGGGTGATTTGCCTGTGAAGGGCTGAAAGTGTCTTTATCAGAGAGAGGGCGGTCTCCATTCCTTTCTGGCTCCACCCACATGCCAAGTGGGTGGGGTTTAGGAACTCTCTCTTAAGCCTGATAAATCCAGTTCGTCGGTGCGGGTGACGAGCCTATACCGGATCCATGCACACTTTTTTCCTCTTTTGATTGCGAGTTTTTCTTCATGATCCCATCTCATAATGAAATGATCTCACTGTTGACGATGTTTTGCTACTAGTATTAATAAATATACAAATTTGAAATGACAAAAAACGAAAAATGTTTGTAAGAAAGGACATTTAACGACGAATCCTGTACATTTTATTACTTATAATGCAATCTTACCTGGGGGTTTTTATTTCTTGATTTGGTTTTTGGTAAGATACCATGAAGCAGTAGAGGAGAAGAGCGGTGATGCTTGTCCGCCGTAGACTCTCGATCAATGCAACCGTTCGGACGGAGGTAAACCGCAGATGGAGCTCAACTTTGGCGCCACCTTCCTGATTGTTTCTCACTTGCCTGTATCTCAAGAGAGAGAATGCACATAGTACATTTCGCAAGTCAAATAAATATATATAAATATATTTAAATATATGATTATTAACAACGGTCGAGGACAACGATTTTTAACAGCATCTATGGTACTGAACGCATCAGTGCATGCAATTAAGTTCCTTATTGATATGTGAAATTATAATTGTGATGTGTTTCAATATAGTAGACTTGAATTATTTCCCTTCAAATTATATTTGTAAAGGTCTAGTTTGTTTTTATATCTCTTTAAATAGATAGGATTTTGTAATCTTTTATTTAATTTCTTTTTATTTTCATCGATATCATTTTATTACGGTTGATTTTATTTTTGTATAGTTTCGCTGTACAGGCACTGACGCTCTTTCCGAGGTGTTTTTTTTTTCGTCATCTTTCGTTCTTTCTTTCTGTTTCGTTCTCTTTGTTCAGTTGGTGTACAGAAGTTGTTCAGTAGTGTGAATGAACATATTACTCAGTGAAAAGCAACATTCAGGCTGCCAAAGCATGATCGCATGTTTTTTTCAAATGTAAACTAATTGGACACCAGGAAAATTCAGTGTCTCACTTTGAAGAGGAAAACTATATTATCATTATGATTCTTGATGATCTTATTATTCTTACAATTAAGCTTACGGTTCTTTCATTTCCACTGTTTTCTGATCCTTGTTTGGTCCAGACGTGGTTTATTTCAAAGAAGGAATTTTATGGATTTGTGACTATTTTTCTTGTAATTTTCTCTGGAACTAAGTTTTCGCATTTGACTTCCTAAATGAAAACACATATTGTAAGCATGCCCTATGGGACAAATCACTTTTTTTACTCTTGAATAAAATATGCATGAACTAATAATGTCTTTCCCCTTTCGATGCTGGACTGAAAATTTGCTTGTAAAATTATTTTTCTCTTTAAAGAACAGTAAACTGATTATTCAACAGCTGCTTAATTAATAATCAAGAATGAAAATGTAATTTTTAATGTAACATTAATGTAAAGAAATGCAAAGACGACAGTTTGTATAAGGTTTTTATTAGGAACTTCTAAGTTTCAAAGGCTCAATCAATGAGGGCTTTTTCCCATGAGGGCATCCCACCTGTTTCCTGCTATTCTTCCACAGGAAGCTCGGGGCCGCAGCCCCTTCTCCCTCAAACCAGAGCTCGGCGCCCACTGACACACACCCAAACACACGCTTCTCAGCAGGGCTTTGTAATACTATGTGCACTCCCTCGTGTGTTACTATTATATCCAACAGGAAACAGATTTGGACATACTGGTTAATGCTTCAACCAAACTCACTCGCTCAAGAATATTTCCATAGTTGTTCGGCTTTGTTTTTCATTTTTTACACATACATAAGTACTGTAATTATTTCCTGATATCTGGGATACATACGACCGGTCCTGTGTAGGTGGATGAGAGTAAAACCCATTTGGATTGAGACATGGAGCAGCTCTTTTTTCTTCTCATTCCCCTGTTTGCATCTTCATCCATAATCTCAGCAGGTAAGTCAATCAGAAGCCAATTTTATATATAAAGTATATGGTATAAAAACCAAACAAACAAAAAAACAGGGAAAATGGGAAAAGTGTAAAACGGTACATGGGCAAAAAGAGGGGATCAAAGTTTTAAATGTTTTCTGGCTTAAACTGCAATAGTCACTGACTATGTATGGTGGCCCCCAAATGTCTGCCTTTAGTGCCCAAATACTTTTGTGGCCATTTAATATATACAGTATATCTTTTCATGAAATGTATGTTCTCTATGCAATTTGCACAGGAAATGACCCAAGCATACCAACTACAGTACCTCCAAACACAACTGCTATGTCTCCATGGTCTGTTGTTTCAAGAACAGGTGAGTATTTCTATCATATTGTGTATAATTCTCACATCTAAACAAGAATTTCCCATATTAAGGATGATTTGAACAACTGGAAACTGTCATTTTACCATTGTTAAGATTATATTAATAGGTAAATGTCCAACAACATGTTTTCTTAAATGTATCTGTAACAGTGTAACTTTATTTGCCATTAATTAGACATGAACCAATAAATGTAATTCTTCCTTTAGCATATATGTGTTTATTTATTTATATTTATTTCATATGTGAAGAGAAATCAACTTAATGTAAATGTATCTGTCTTTTTTTATTATTAATTTAGAAGTCCAAACTGAAAAAACTGTGAGCACAACCACAGCTCCTGTATATTCTAGCCACACAGGTAAGGCACAAATATAACTTCAGTTGATGTAAATATACTGTGTAGTAAACATACAATAATGTAACCTCTGCTTGCTCAGGCAGTACTGATGGATCCAGCCTCTCTTCGCATACCACATCAGGTAGTAATTATTACTACCCACTGGTAAAAGAGTAGTTCACCCAAAAATAAATAATTGCTGAAATGTACTCATCCTCACGCCATCCAAGATGTAGATGGTTTTGTTTCTTCATTAGACCAGATTTTAAAAAAATTTAGGATTGCATCACTTGCTCACCAGTGGATCCTCTGCAGTGAATGGGTGCCGTCAGAATGAGAGTCCAAACAGCTGATAAAACCTCACAATAAACCACAAGTAATCCACATCAAGTGAAAAGCTATAAAAAATAATAATTGATAATAAAATTTATCTGTGAGTCTTCTATCCATATTATTGCTTTCTCCAGTGAACAAGTTGTCAATCTGAATCAGGAGAGAAATATGCCCAATCTAGCACCATTTACAAGTTATAACAGTTCTTAACAAATATGTCGGTGGAACTTTATGTGAGAGGATAACACGGGAGGGTGCATTATTATGGATTACAGACTGGCATTTTGGCCAGAAGCGATGGTTTAAAGTTAAAGCGCCTTAATGATGGATTTGTTTCTTATAAACATGCAGCTTTTCACTATACATTAATTGATGGACTGGAGTCTTGTGAATTATTGTGATGTTTTTATCAGCTGTTTGAACTCTCATTCTGACGGCACCCATTCACTTCAGAGGATCGATTGGCAAGAAAGTTATGTAATGCTAAATTTCTCCAAGTCTGCTCCAATAAAAATAATAATAATAAAAAAGTAGTAGGAGACACGGAGTAGCATTCATAGGCTGTGTTCGAAATGCCATACTATCATACTACTCTTACTATTTCTGCAGTATCCAGTATGTATGCTGTGCATAGTATGCAAATTTTCTGTATGCATGTAATACCCGGATTACCTATTCGCCAGAATCTGCTGAATATAACTCAAGTACACTGAAATCAGTACAGAAGCTGTTCGGAATGGCATACTACCATACTATATTGCAGTATGCTGTGTGTATACTGTGAATAGTATGTGAATTTTCTGTATGTATGGAATGCCCGGATTACCTACTACGTTGGCTGAAATTTGATGTATGCATCTGAAGACGCTGCATGGGATACTGTTTCCCAGAACGCAATGCGCTCCATGTGACGTTTCATCTTCAAACGCGTGAGTGAACTGGAGGTGGGGAATAGTAATTATAAATGTAACACTTGTATTCAGTAAACCATTTCGAACCGAAACACATGACAAAACAGGTCCAATCCTGAAAAAGGGTGAGTAAATGTTCATTTTTGGGTTAACTATTCCTTTAATTAAAATATGCATTATATACAGTGGGAGAATATATTGGGGGAAGACTTTGCACTTCTTTACTTCGACTGTAAGTTGATGGTTTATCTTGCTTGTCTCTACTAAGTAAAATTCTGAAATGCGAGGGTAACACAATAAATGTTATTAAAGTTATAAAATTGTGTATTACAGGACAGTCCATCATCACCAGCTCCATGTTAACCACACTAAAATCCTACACTGACACAACTCTAAATTCCACCTCATCCCCAGCGGCCAAAATAACAGGTTTTACCTCCTTCTTCTGACTTTCCCCCCAAAACTCTTATTTGCTAAAATATGAACAGTAAGTATCATTATAACTGTAAATGGACAAGATATAATTCATTCAAGAATGTCCTGATTCATAGTTGAGTTTTGGGGATCAAAATCAGTGGAAGTGGATGACAGAAATGTAACGTGTACCTCTGTTTGCTCAGGCAGTACTGATGGATCCGGCCTCTCTTCGCATAACACATCAGGTAATAATTATTAACTGCTAATAAAAGAATAATTCACCCAAAAATGAAAATTAGCTGAAATGTACACACCCTCAGGCCATCCAAGATGTAGATGAGTTTGTATATTTGTATATCTCAAATTGTATTTGAAGATCATTTTGAGCTGTATGTTGAAGAACTGGTCATGCTGTGCAGTACAGTCAAGCATTTATCATTTAAGACTACATTATTATTTCACGTGTTTGCTCCATGTGCAGTGGGTGTTTCTCTGCTTCCAAAGACTTCAACAACCGCTAATTCAAACATCAGCATGTCAGAGGTGACGGCAACACCTTCACAGGCACCAGACAGCGGTCTCACTTTGCTCGCCTTTGGTAGGTTTTATACCGATATAATCTCATGATACACATTACTTCTAGTGCTAAAATATTTCCTGTCTGCAATTACAGGTGTGATGAGTCTTATACTCATTTTAATTGTTGTCATGGTGGTCTTGGTGACCGCTATCAACCTCAGGGGACGGTGTAGAAATACTAAACAGCATGAGGGTGGGTTTCTCTCCAATTCTGTCATTTTCAAGATTACCTTTAAAAGCACACATGGCTATAAATGTGCAATATAATTGATCTGTTTTGTTTTGTGGGTTTTCTTTTTTTATTTATAGGTATTAAAAGCTGTGATTCTGTGGTGTCTGACAGGTGAGGACTAATAAATTTGTACATTTACATGACTGTGAATGTGCAGTTATCGTCATTGTCCGTTTTAGGTATATAATATAATAAAATAATAATAAGAAAAAAATGAAATATGAAAATTAAAAAAGCATGCAAGTACAAGTTAATGATATCAATATAGCCTACTGTAATAATGGGACATAAAAAATTTTTTAAAAAATGTTTAATGTATTTACTAAAATATAATATTATGTACTACATTTAAATAACAGATCTGTTGAAAGTTAACTTAAGATAAAAACAATTTTTGATCCAGCAACATGACCAGCAACTGTGAGAAAGAGAGCATCACTCTTGTCTCTGTGAGGACAATAAACACAGAAAACAGTAAGTACATGCTTTCCTTAGTGTTTTTGTGACTGATACAGAGAGAATAGCATCCCATTTTATGTTATTCTAACATATGAAACTGTAAATGTCCTTCTGTAAGACTTCACTTCTCTTCTGTGCAGATACAGATTCTCCCCAGATGTCTTCAGTTCGTAGCACTATAGTGGATAATGATGACCAAGAATTTACCAGAGACCTGCTGGGCATCAAAGACGGACTGTGATTTTACTCAGTTCGTAGTGCACGAGATTGGAGGCTGCATACTCTATTTATACTATTAAATGAATGTGAATTAATGTGCCTTTAGCTAATGGTCAGTGTACAGACCACACATCATGTTTATGACATGCATTGGTGCACTCACTGCATTTAAAATATCTCATGCTCTCATATATTAAACATGACACATCCTTCATTGATAAATAAAATGTCACTTTTGTGTTCATAAAAAAAGTGCATTAGTGTGTAATGTCATGTATTTGTAAAGTGAAATATGGAATGTAAGGTTTTGAGTCAAGTTCTATTTCACAAATTTGGGTTTTTTTTCCTGTAGAGGCCACATTTGATGTGATATATTTGTGTCATTGTCCTGATGACCATGTCAGACTTTTATTTTGAGGTAAAGACTGTACATTAGTGGTTTTCACTTTTTGGTCCTGGTCTACACACCTGATTCAGTTCATCAACTGATTTGGCGAGAGCTCCATGAACCAAGAGAGACATATAAAATGCACTTTGAGTCCACAACTGCAAACCACTGCTGTACATTATACCTTATAATTCTTGAAATAATTGGTATTTCCATCAGGCATTAGAAAAGCTTAGAAATGGCTGAGTGCAATTATATACAGCATATCTGACCTTCTGTACTGACCTGGCTTTACATACCTGAGGTTATTACTCAACACACTCTTGACTGGTAAAGTGAGAAATGTAAACCAGATTAATGTCCAGATCATCATAATGTTTTCCTGATAAAACAAAACATGTTTATTTTCACAAACATTATGCTTTAATGTGGCACAATGGTGTACTATATTTATGGAGGAATCACACCAGTGACAGGAAACACTGGGGTCGTAAGAGGATCTTCTGATGCAGTCAAGACAGAAACCACTAGGGCCAGAGCAGCTTTAGCAGGAACCTCTGGGACCAGGGAGGTTGAGAGAGGAGCTCTGGGACTGGAGCAGCTTTAGCTCTGGCTGAGGTTATGACAAGAAAGATTGAGGCTGTTTGGCTGGAGGTTTTTTGGCAGCCGTGGCATTAATCTCAACACCATCATGGGAGGAAACTTCATGGCACACATGACGGGAAGCTTTCCAACTTCAGCTGTTATGAGACCATTGCAGGTTCTGTGGTTGCAGCAGCAGAAACCTTCAAGCCTGGACAAGAAGCTGTGGGACCAGGGCAGCTCTGAAAGGGTACCATGTCAAGTAACCTCTGCGGTGCCTTTGATTTGGTTCTCTCTGACCTCAGCAGGTTCTGGAGCAGCAGTGTCAGGAACCTTTATTGAGGCCTTCAGAGTGATTTCTGAAGCAGCCCTGACAGGATCATTGGGCCCAAAGTGGATTAGAAACTGAGCTCTGTCGCCATGTGAGTGGCAGGAACCTCTATGGCTGCAGTGCCAGGAATTTGTGGGACAGGCTTGACAGGGAGCTCTGGGAAGCTCTAGGTGACTCCATTTTTAGAAATATGTTTGGGTGGTGAAGTACTTAACTAACTAAAACTAAATGAACTATTTACAATTCACATCCCTAGGCGAGTAGTTCCGCAAGATGCTAAAACTGCTGCCTCAAGCCAAGGCGCCAGATGCTACCAAGGCCTGCCAGCCCCGCAAGACACTAAGACTGGAGGGATGGAGGGGTCACCCATGGCAGCCCACCAGACGCAAGGCTGACCCTGTCCTCCATGACTTACAGGGGGACCTGAAACACAATTACGAATTATACAATTACAACTTGTACAAATTAGACAAACCGATTTCATAAGGTATAAAAATACAGCTTTTTGTCTATGCAATGTATGAGGATTGACTATACGAGTTACTACAGATATTGAAAGTTAGCTGATGTCCATATTAAAATAATCAAACTATACCATCAAAAACTAAACAAACACTATATCTTTAAAATAATTTTAGCTTGTCTTTGAAACAGTACTTTAAACCGGTCATGGAAGAGCATCTCCTCTAAATGAAGCCTCTTCCCCAGGTCGCTCTTCAGACATCCTCGGATAAAACGGCAGCTCTCTATGCAGAAAATAGAGAGATGTCTGACTATTACCTTTAACTTTACACTTTCTAAGCTGTTAAATGAGAAAGATTCCTGGATTATCCATAATTTATTGTCTTTTATAAAGCCGTTTTGTCTAATTCTAAATTGTTGAAATGAAGATCTCACCATTGGAGAAGCCTGACTGGGACCAGATATCAGTGTCCATCAGACTGATATCGCTGCTCTCGGAGAAAAGGCTGGTGATCATGCGGAACAGGAGCACTCCCAGTGACCACACGGTTGCTTGTTTCCCATTGTACTCGCCCCTCTCAAAATATTCAGGAGGGCAGTACCTCGCTGTCCCTGGAGGAAAGAGTTTGTCACATGTCTAAATGTGTTCTTTACCACTGCATGTTTTCTCTGACTGCATTTAATATTAGTCAATAAAAATAATATTATGACTGACTTTTCTTCTGAGAATGTTGTTAGTTCATTCACTAGAGTTCAAGTCCCAAACTACATGTTTGAAAAATAATACATACCACTGTAGGTTTTGTACAATGTGCTTTTCAGGAGGTCCCCACAGCCGAAATCAATCAGCTTCACCTCCAGGGTCTCTATGTTGACCAGGAGGTTCGGCATCTTGATATCACGATGGAGGACCCCCCGGGAACAGCACACGGCAGCAGCGTCGATAACCTGCTGCATGAAATGACGGGCCATCCCCTCACTGAAGAGGCCGTCATAATGCAGCCAAAAATCGTGCATGTCCATGCAGGGTGAGGGCTGCTCTAGGACCATGATATACTGGTCGAGATGGTCCTGCCAGTCCAGTAACACTATGGGCCCTATTTTAACGATCTAAGCGCAAGGTCTAAAGCGCACGGTGCAGATGCACTTAGGGCATGTCCAAATCCACTTTTGCTAGTTTAACGACGGGAAAAACGGTCTGCGTGCCCAGCACATGGTCTAAAAGGGTTGTCCCTATTCTCTTAATGAGTAATGGGTGTGTTTTGGGCATAACGTGTCATGCAATAAACCAATCAGAGTCTCATCTCCCATTCCCTTTAAGAGCCAGTTGCGCTCGTGCCATGGCGGATTTGCTATTTACATGGTGGAATTTGCAAGCGCAAAGACTAGAATGCGTCTCCAGAGAGGAAACGGAGCTGCTCGTGCGCGAGCAAATAGGTAGCCTAATTCTGATACATGCAATGACTATCCATTATGACATGTAGGCATTTTTATATTTATGTAGGCTACACAATAATAATCTTTTACATTGTAATCCTTTAATTTTTTATATTTGGCATGTTTGTGTGCTGCTGTGCGTCCCTGTGTGTGTAATAAGCAGAGTGTACGCGCGCTGTGGACCCGTCTATACTAACGCGCTCTTTAAATAACAAAAAACTACTGCGCAGTCTATTTTAGTTGCCTCAAAATAGCAACGCGCCAACAATGCGCCTGAACACACCTTGTTTTCAGACCAGCACGCCCATGAGCGCACAAATGGGAGCAAATGCATTTGCTATTTAAACAACGTGGCGCAGGACGTGAAAATGATTACTGCGTCAGGCTAAAACTAGCAAAAAACACTTGCGTTGCGCCTGGCGCCGCATTGCACCGGGTGTATGACAGAGCCACTTAATGTGGCGACAGCTGGGGCCTTGATTGACCAAGACTGTCACTGCCACCTCTAGAGGCACTGGTCTGGGATGGTCAGGCTAGAAGAAAGACAGTTTTTATGATGATCAACATCCTTGTTGATCCTAGATCAACATTCCAATTAACCAATCAGAATTGAGGGATAACTTTTCAGGAAATATCTGTTTTAGGCTTATGATCAGGGTTAGGTGCTTCTATATCCTTGTTAATGAGCTATCATTTCACACTGATTTTAGGAATAAATTATGGGTAGGGTTAGGTTTAGGGGTAGGGATTGGGTTTAGTCTACATTTTTGGACAGTAATGTTGATCCAGGATCAACAAAAGATGTTGATCCAACGTCTGATTAGACAACGAGATATCTGGAACAATCACAGCACCTGAAAATGAACCTCACTTTCACTTTATTTTAGCAGCTTGAAAGGAAGGATAACAGAGCCCACATAAATCACAAACACTTCAAGCGTTTGTGACCCCTCCAAAACCTACAAATGCATGGCAGCTGTTTACTATAGGAAACGCCTGCAGCTGCCCTGCGCTGGAAACGAGGGCCAATGTGCTGGGCTTTGTGCTGGGCTTTGTGAGGATTTCATGCAACAGACAAATAAATAATGGAATAGGGTTAGGTTTAGGGGTAGGGATTGGGTTTAGTCTACATTTTTGGACAGTAATGTTGATCCAGGATCAACAAAAGATGGGAATCCAGGAACATGTCTTACTTGGCAAAATCACGGCGACCCCCTTCATATACAGAGCTGTATGTTCTTTCCCCCATCTTCTTGCCGATGATGTATTTCCAGCAAATGTGGTCTATTGAAATATAATTATAGTTATAGGCAAGCCATACTTATTCTAAACCTATTTTAACATTGTTTGTAATTCTCATATAATCACTATACTTGTATATTCATTGATACACTTTCTTTTATACACATACACCTAAAATAATATATTGTAAGAATAGCATGTGTGAGTTATATTTTGGATTATGACTGTAAACTCACCCTCAACCCTCACGATCTCATCACAGTCCAGCTGTCTCAGCAGATGTGGTGCGCTCTCGTCTGCTGACGGACTGACTGGACTGTCCTGATCTTGAGGCTGGTCCTCGGCAGCGGGAAGGACTTCAGGGTCACTGGCAGAAGGCTCCTGATGATCATTGTCCTCTACAGAGCAGATGACGTCCTGTAGAGAAGTCTGATCTGAAGAAGAGTATATTAACCAAATGCTTGTTTTAATTAAATAATATCAATCAAATATTGCATACTCATATTCATATTTCATTTAGAGTAACATTTGACTACTTGACTAAATCTTGAAATATTACATTTCTTCAAAATATTGCTTTTTATATTCAAACTTTTATCACGTTGTGGAATAAAATAATTGATCTGCATTTTTATAATGTGTGATTGTGATTTTTACATTGTGTGTAAATGATTAAAAGACTTTTTGATGTTCAGAGCTCGTCTTTTACCATCAGTACACTTCCTGGATGGGGCCTCGTCAGTGTCCTGGTCCACCTCACCCTGCTCCACCTGCTCCACCTGAGCTCTGGTGGATTTAGGACGAAACATACAACAGAAGAAAGAGGCAAACTTCCGAAACCTCTTGTTCTTCCTCTTCTTCTTCTTCTTCTTCTCGTCTCTCCATTTCTCCTGTCTCTCCCGGCCGCCTCCCTCACCAACACACACAGGCGTCTCGTCCGAATGAGGATGGACCTCCGCCTTGTGGTCGGTGAGTGTAAGTGATGTAAATAACCCTCAGTTATTTATTCGTTTGGGGTTTAGTATATCATTATAATATTGCTTGTTATATTTCTGTATTCAGTTAATAATGGCTATGAACCTTATAGGTACTTATGATGAACCTATATGACAAGGTTCGAGTTCACAAGACTCCAAGCAATGAGACCAGGCGACGGATCGATGCATGTGAAGCTGTAACAAAGGATATTTTAAAGATTGCCTTTGAGAGGATTTCAGGCATTGATGGGGACTTTGACGGTGTAAAGGTACGACAGCGTCTTCGTGAGCTGCTCGATCAAGATTATGCCCACTCTGTCTATGGTAGGGTGACCAAACGTCCTGTTTTCCCAGGACATGTCCTGTTTTCACGTCCTGTTCTGGCCGTCCTGGTTGTTTTTTATAAAGTGATGAAAATGTCCTGGTTTTCATTGGGCCATTAAATTGACCGGCACTAGGGCACTCTGCACCTGCGGTGCTGCATGTGACGTAATCCCTGAGAGGCTGCCGTGTGGGCGGCTCTCTTTACACTCACAACGAGCGAGCAGACAGCCATCCGAGCACTTCTGCCTGCAACATGCTGAAGCGCAAATGCACATTTACCGATGAGTTACAGAAGAAATTCCCGACTTACTCTCCCGGTCGGGACAAGTGGGAGGCTGCGTGCACCGTGTGCAAACCTGGCACATATGTTTCGGTGTCCAATGGGGGTGCCACAGATCTCAAAGCTCACATGGACACCGAAAAACATAAAAAAGCTGTGCGAGGTGAGAGTAGTTCAACAAAGTTGACGGAGTTCTTTGTGAGACCCGGGAAATCAGAGGATGCTGTGAATGCAGCGAAGGGTGCATTGTCATTTCATACAGTGAAACACCACAACAGCTACAGGTCCATGGATTGCTAAAAAAGGCATTCCCAGATTCTGACACCGCCAAAAAGTTTAGTAGTGGCCGCACTAAGACCGAAGCCATTGTGAATGGTGTAAATGTTGAGAACTCAACTGATGATGTCAAATGTTTTGACCAGGTCGCCAATATGAAGAAATTCATAGCAAGGTGCAACAGTGATGAGGAGTTCATTGGCCTGCAGGTGCACCAGAAGTGGACCAAATACTTTGAGAAGGCCAAAAGCATTGCATGCTACTCAGAACTACTGAAGATTGCACAGTTTGTCTTTGCACTTCCCTCTCACAATGCAAATGTTGAAAGGGTTTTCTCACTGATGCAGAGCCAGTGGACAAAGGAGAGGAACCAGCTCTCTGTTGAGTCATTGAAAGGGATTCTATTTGTGCAATACAACTTCAAAGACACTTCTTGCAAAGACTTTCATGCTTATTTGTTAAGCAACAAAAAACTGCTGGGAAAGATCAGCTCTACAGCAAAATATAGATATGCAAGCAAGGAGGATGAGGAAGAAAAACAGTATGAAGAGGAAAACTGTCATGAGTCTGGGCCCTGCGTTTCTCCCTCTCTCCTCCAGAGGGCGCCATCTCCCGGACTCCATTCCCCAAACCCCATACACCTGTTCACTCATTACACTAATTCCCCAAACTCCATACACCTGTTCAGTCATTCACTCATTACACTCACCCTCAGCTGTTCCCCATTGTCACAGACTATATCTTCTCCTCTCACTCACCACTCTGCCTGGCTGTATTGTAAATGTATTCGTATCTGTCGTTCCTAAATCTGTTTTGTTTTGCCTTGTTGGCCTTTCTGTTCATTAAAAGGAAGTTTTCACCTGCATGTGGACCCAGACCCTGTTTCTCCTCCATGGACACCGAAAAACATAAAAAAGCTGTGCGAGGTGAGAGTAGTTCAACAAAGTTGACGGAGTTCTTTGTGAGACCCGGGAAATCAGAGGATGCTGTGAATGCAGCGGAGGGTGCATTGTCATTTCATACAGTGAAACACCATAACAGCTACAGGTCCATGGATTGCAATAGTGCATTGCTAAAAAAGGCATTCCCAGATTCTGACACCGCCAAAAAGTTTAGTAGTGGCCGCACTAAGACCGAAGCCATTGTGAATGGTGTTTTAGCGCCCCACTCTGTTGAAGTCACACATCAAGCACTGAAAGAAATCCAGTATTGTGGTATTTGTACAGACGGGAGTAACCACGGAGCAGTGAAAATATTCCCGATCATAATCCAGTACTTTGATTGGAAGAAGGGCGGTGTGCAAACAAAATTAATTGAGGTGAAAGACACACCTAATGAGACAGCAGAAACCATTGCAAATTATCTCACTAAAACACTGGCAAAAAACAATTTGTCTGAAAAATGCATTGCATTTACTGGAGACAATTGCAACACAAATTTTGGTGGAATCCGACGTGATGAAGGGGGAAACAATGTGTTTGCAAATTTGAAGAGGTTGCTGCAGAACAAGACTCTGATTGGTGTGGGTTGCCCAGCACACATATTGAATAATTGTGTTCATCATGGGGCAGACACAATAGATGTTGACCTTGAGAATATCATGTTTAAAATCTACCAGTACTTCCACATTTACACTGTGCGCACTGAGAACCTGAAGGAGTACTGTGATTTTGTTGACATTGAGTACAGGAGGATGCTTTCTCACAGCAAGACAAGGTGGCTGTCATTGTTCCCAGGCATTGAGAGGATGCTACAGATGTTTCCAGCTTTAAAGGCATTCTTTCTGTCACAGCAAAAGCCACCCATAGTGATCAAGAATTTTTTTGAAAACGACTTCAGTGAGATTTACCTGTGGCACATGCACTCATTCATGTCTGTGTTCCACACCCACATTCAACAAATGGAAAAGGAGAACAACTCCATCATGGAGGTGAAGAAAATATTGAACAGCATCCACAACATTCTTCTTGAACGTAAGAGCAACAATTTCATGTCTCTTAAAGTTAAGGGACTACTGGCAGAAAATCGCAGAGATGGACTTGGTGAGGACTGTGACAAGTTCTGTGCTGATGTGCAAGGCCTGTACAGTGCATGTCTGGAGTATCTGGAGAAGTGGATGACTCCCATGGAAGAGTTCTCAACATTTATGTGGATGGATATGAGTGAGCCACCAGATTGGAATGATGTGGAGGCCTGCATCAAGTACCTAAGAGAGAAGGGGGTGCCAATTGATGATGTCAAGTGTTTTGACCAGGTCGCCAATCTGAAGAAATTCATAGAAAGGTGCAACAGTGATGAGGAGTTCATTGGCCTGCAGGTGCACCAGAAGTGGACCAAATACTTTGAGAAGGCTAAAAGCATCGCATGCTACTCAGAACTACTGAAGATTGCACAGTTTGTCTTTGCACTTCCCTCTCACAATGCAAATGTTGAGAGGGTTTTCTCACTGATGCAGAGCCAGTGGACAAAGGAGAGGAACCAGCTCTCTGTTGAGTCATTGAAAGGGATTCTATTTGTGCAATACAACTTCAAAGACACTTCTTGCAAAGACTTTCATGCTTATTTGTTAAGCAACAAAAAACTGCTGGGAAAGATCAGCTCTACAGCAAAATATAGATGGGCAAACAAGGAGGATGAGGAAGAAAAACAGGATGAAGAGGAAAACGAGGATGAAGAAGAAAACTAAAGATATAGATATTTTTTGTTAGTTAGTTTTTGTAAGTTTGTGAGAGCTATTTTTGTTAAATTTGGATTGCTAATATAGCAGAGGTATTTTTTAGTTATTTATTATTTATTTTTCTAATACAGAAGAGACATTATTTATATCATTATTTCATTCGTTATTTTTGAAACTTGTCATAATAAAACATGTTGAGTAACCTCTGAGAAGCCTATCTGAATTTGTGTCTTTGGTTATAGATAGTATTTTGTAATATAACAATTTCCTATCCATACAGAGGAAGCATACTTTAAATGTATTGAAATTATAAGGCATCTTTGAGTAAACTTCGAGTATCATTTGAGTATCTCATTGCCGGGCCGAGTGTCCTGGTTTTCGGTAATCAAAATATGGTCACCCTAGTCTATGGATCAATAGCCTCAAATTCTGGCTCCAGCTCCACATCTAGTGTACCTATAAGTCAGTCTTCAGCGAGATCATTGGTATTGGTCAAACGAGCAGAGGCAGCAGCTGAGCTAGCAGCAAAGCAAGCAGAATATGAAACGCTTCAGAAGGAAAGGATACTGAAAGAAAAGATACAGCTTTTAGAGGAAAAGCAAAAGCGAGATCTTGATGCTCAGAAGGATGAGCTAGAAAGACTTCAAGCAGATAAGGACATAAAAGCAGCGAGAGCGAGGTTGGAAGTCTATAATCAAGAAGCAAGCATTAAGTCTGCAGATAACACCAAATGTCTGATTCATCATGTGAAACAAGAACCAGTGTACTCATCTTCAGTTAAGTCAACACTCGAAAGAAAAAAAATCATCACCACCTCACAATGCTGATGTGTCTTACCTTACACAGGCCGTCCAGGACAGTATGACACTTAACAGACTTACGATACCAGAGCCTACAGTCTTCAGTGGGAGCCCCATTCAGTTTATTGGGTGGAAGGCATCATTCCAATCGCTCATTGATAAAAGGCATGTCTCTTCAACAGATAATTTGTATTACCTGAAGAAGTATGTCACTGGTCCTGCTCAGAAAGCTTTAGAAGGTGTCTTTTACAGAACCGATGAAGAAGCCTATAAAGATGCACGGAAAAGACTTCAAGATCGTTATGGACAAACTTTCATCATACAGAGAGTATTCAGAGAAAAACTTGCAAGCTGGCCCAAGATTCAGCCTAAGGATGCCAATGGACTCAGAAGTTTCTCCGATTTCCTCATGAGCTATGTCTCATGTGAGAGGACTGGGAATCTTAAATGGTTGTGAAGAGAACAGAAAGCTTGTCAGTGGCTGCCCGCTGGAATCGTCAAGCTACCCAAACCCTGAGTGAGACTCAAGAATTCCCAACCTTTCATGAGTTTGCCAGCTTCATGTCAGCTGAGGCTGAGATAGCCTGCAACCCAATTACGTCCTTCAACGCTCTTCATGCAGAAGCTAATAAGGAGAAACATAATCTCAAGGCTAATAAGACCAAAGCCAATGTCTTCCAT
The DNA here is from genome assembly GCF_001515625.1 of Sinocyclocheilus rhinocerous. Lineage (NCBI taxonomy): Eukaryota > Metazoa > Chordata > Actinopteri > Cypriniformes > Cyprinidae > Sinocyclocheilus > Sinocyclocheilus rhinocerous. The sequence continues at coordinate 318,500 of NW_015667272.1, forward strand.
ATGAAGATGGTCACACAGCACGAGAATCCGTGGTCCACTACTAAAGTCACTAAACCATGCCTTTTCTGTCAAGACAGTGAACATCAAATTTATGCTTGTTCTAAATTTACTGCAAGGCCTCTTGAAGAACGAAGACAGTTCATCAGGGACACAAAGCTGTGCTATGGATGTCTGAAGCTCGGTCACAGTGCCAGAGACTGTCGTCACATACATACCTGTAATACATGCAAAGGAAGACATCCAACCTGTTTGCATGACGACAGCTTCGTCAAAAGAGTAAAGCCATCCTCTGTTCGGAACTCTGAGAATGCACATGAGAAGGTTGTTACGACGTCTTTGAGTGTAGAATCAGAAAGTACATCCACTAATACCTCCATGATTGTTCCTGTGTGGTTGTCCTCACGAAGCGACCTAGTTTCTGAGAAACTTGTCTACGCTCTATTAGACACACAAAGTGACACCGTCTTTGTCGAACAAGCAGTAAGTCAAGGCCTAAATGCTGAGAAATGTCCAGTGACTCTTAGGCTTACTACTCTACTTACTACTACAGGGAATGTGGTCGGAAAGGATCTCTTGATGTCAAGTGAAAGAGTGTCCAGCCTCAAAGTCAGAGGTTTTAATTCTAAAGCAGTCCTAGAGCTTCCCCAGAATCAAGAATGAAAAAGGCGATGTCCATTGTTCATTGCTCATGGACATCATCTTATGGGAAAGGCACTTACCTCCCTCTGTGGATGTTGATACACAACTATGGTATGGACTTCTTTTCACCTGTTTCTGCTGTAGAGCTGTCCATATTGAGATGCTGGATGACATGTCCACGGACGCCTTTATTAATGGCCTCCGCTGTTTCATCGCCATCAGAGGAGCAGTGAGTCAGATAAGGTGTGACCAGGGTACTAATTTTGTTGGAGCCAAAAAACGAGTTTGCAAAGGCCATGAAGGAGACTAACATTAACCGACTGGTAACATTCTTAGCAGAAAACCAATGTGACATTGTCTTCAATGCACCTCATGCAAGTCACGCTGCAGGCGTTTGGGAGAGACAAATTAGAACTGTGAGAAGCGTCCTTCACTCCACTCTGTCCTTATCCTTTGAAAGATTGGATGACTCTTCTCTACGGACCTTCTTCTATAGAGCCATGGCCATTGTGAACAGCCGACCACTCACAGTAGACAATTTGAATGATCCCAAGAGTCCTGAACCTTTGACTCCAAATCACCTGCATACCCTGAAACCAGTACAAGCTTTACCACCTCCAGGTAAATTCATCAAGGAAGACTTGTATGCTCGCAAGAGATGGCGTCGCGTCCAGTACTTGGCAGAACAGTTCTGGAGTCGTTGGCGAAGGGAGTACTTGTCTAATATTACCACCAGACAGCGATGGCTTACATCCAGAAGGAACTTGCAGGTTGGAGATATAGTCTTGGAAAAGGCAGATGATGTGCCCAGGAATGAATGGTGATTGGCAGAAGTTATTGAGACTATTGCTGAAAGGGATGGTCTGGTGAGAAGAGTAAAAATACTCTTTGGAGATAACTGAAGAAGGATGGTAAACACCTGAACAAGGCATCAATAGTTGAGCGCGCTGTACAGAAGCTGGTTCTGCTGCTTGAGGCAGCTTGAACTTCTTGACATATCCTTTGAGTTAAGCAAATTCATACTATAATGCTTAATAAAATCATTTGTGACTAAAGTTTATATTTATAGTCACTTATGATTTGATGGGAGTGGAAATAACCCTCATTTATTCGTTTGGGGTTTAGTATATCATTATAATATTGCTTGTTATATTTCTGTATTCAGTTGATAATGGTTATGTGTCTATTTAATTTAGAAATCATAATTTACCTGCATTAATTTACTGTTCCTATAGAGACATTTTATGAAAGGGCGGCTCGCCGGACCTGTACGGAATTCGCGCTGTCGTCTCGATCGCACATGGATGGAGATAAGGAACCATGCAGTCACTGCGCTACGGAGTTAAATTAAGGCATTAAGAGGCACAAGCTCTTACAGTGTGGTATTGTGGATACAAAGGAAGAAAATAAACACAAAGGGCCTTACACAAACATCAGTGGAGGAGTCAATATTCTTTAATTCAACCGGGCTACTAAAAGTGATGTACCGGGATTGGCCCCGTGCACACACTCACCACCCTCCGCTTTCTCGTCCCTGAGACTGTCGCTCAGGGATGTGCACAGACATTTTGAGGGGCAGGGGCTCAAGTGAAAAAAAAGGGCACTTCTCATATTTATTTTTTAAAAAATAATTCTAATCAAAACGTTAAATATATTAGGGGTGTGCGATATTGACAAAAAAGATATCTCAATATTTTCTGGGATTTTACTGATAACGATAATTAGATTAAATTTTGCTGAGTGTGTTATTGTGCTGATATCTTAAGGACTGCCGTGGACAGCTGACTCCTAAAATGTTTGATATTCTTCATATTCTGTGTGGTGATCAGTTCACAGCATGTACCGGGGCCCCGTGCACACCCTCCCCACCCTCCGCTTTCTCGTCCCTGAGACTGTCGCTCAGGGACGTGCACAGACATTTTGAGGGGCAGGGGCTCAAGTGAAAAAAAAGGGCACTTCTCATATTTATTTAAAAAATAATAATTCTAATCAAAACGTTAAATATATTAGGGGTGTGCGATATTGACAAAAAAGATATCTCAATATTTTCTGGGATTTTACTGATAACGATAATTAGATTAAATTTTGCTGAGTGTGTTATTGTGCTGATATCTTAATGATGCATTTACACACTGTTTAATGCAGGACATGAATGTATTTAACCTGCAGTTACAAATGCATTCATACTGTTTTGATATTTTAAACATAAAACGTTGAATACTGATATCTGAAATTATAAAAAAGAAAAAAGAAAAAAATGAAAAGATACTTTAAATGTGAAATTAAAACCGCCAGTAGGTGGCAGCAAGTCACTGTTAATAAGGTAGTCATTGCCACTTAACCGAATCAATTAAATGGTTGATTCATTCAGGAACGAAACACCGTCATGTTGCTCAGAGATGCAAATTGGAATTATATTTGTTGGCGAAATAGAACAAAAACAGTCAATATTGTGTCTAAAACGTAAGCATGTTAATATTAAATTCTTGTTTATTGAACTGCTGTATAAAATCAATATCACATTTGTAATCATGCTGCTTTTTGGTTGAAAAAACGTCAGTCTTCGCGTGATACTGATTAACTATATGAAATGATATAAATATACATTTCTACCCCCATGTCTTGAATTTTGTGATCATTCTAAATGCATTTTAATAAACTGAATCATGCATAGCTTTTAGTCTTTTGTCTTTTGTTCATCACCACTCACCTCCACACCAAGGCAAACAAAACTGGAAAGGGAGGGAGGGCTTCACTTCTGCAATATGCGGCTCTCTGCCTGATACGCATGTGCTACAGTGCACAAAAGGTGGGCTACACTGCTGTGCTATGCTGCGCCTGCGCGGAGGGGCGTCGGAACTCGACAGTCTCAACATTTCCAACCCGACCTGATATTTTGATTTTTTATTAGTTTGACAGGGAAAGCTATGCGCAAACAGAAACACACACGCGCGCGCACATATAGCTATACATATATTCATTTATCAAAAAAAAAAAAAAAACTCCCCCAGAAAAAAAGGGCACTTTCTCTAGAGGAAGAAAAAGGGCATGTGCTCAAGCCCCCTTTGATGTTTATGTGTGCACGTGCCTGTCCAGCATCTTGAAAAAGATCATTCCATTTTATTAAGTGAAAGAATGATGTTCTAGAGACTGTATAGGATGATATAACAGTTGAACTATCTACACAGAGATTTGGACCAATGATTAGTACTTTTGCTTTATCAGAGTTTAGCACAAGTTACTTGGCATCATTCTCCCCAGAAAAAAAGGGCACTTTCTCTCGAGGAAGAAAAAGGGCAGGTGCTCAAGCCCCCTTTTATGTCTATGTGTGCACGTGCCTGCTGTCGCTGTACCGTACTCGGCAAAATAAAACGCTATCAACAACTGAATACACACTGTAAACACCGTTGATAACAATACTCCTTCGCCACAAAGTAAGCAGGCGAGTCTCGCGCTTTATATAGGCTAGTCCCGCGCAACGTTCTAAAACTCCTCTATGATATCATAAGCGCTCATACAGAGCCATAATTCATTAATCTTTTGTGTGGCTCCAACTGTAAATGTAATAATAATAACTATATTATTATTGCTGTTGTTGTTGTTGTCAGTATATTTTAATTAATTAATTTAATTAATATTTTAATTTACATATTAATTAATTATTGCCGTTCCTAATGTAAATTCAATAATAATAATAATTATTATTATTATTATTGTTATTATATTTTAATTAATTGTTTATGTATTCTTTTATTTAAATAATTAATTATTGTGGTTCCAAATGTAAATTCAATAATAATAAAAACAACAATAATCATTATTATTATTATTATTATTATTATTATTATACTGCCATATGTGTGTAGTGTAACCCCAGCTTCATTGACCAGAAATTCTATTTTAACAAATTTCATCTTGTGATCTTGACTTTATATTCACGGGTTGATAAAAATTAATTGCAAGAAAGGGTAGTTTCTTGCAAAATTTCTTTGCAGATGCCACTTGGTCTGATAATTTAGCTAATGCAATTTAAATGTGGCTGAAATGTTCAAATATCTTTTTGAGGCCACTGTATAAAATCTCTAGTCCAGTCCAACAAATCTTGAAAGGTTGAAAACTTAAAAGGTACAATACAACAGTATCAAACCATTGTTATATAATTGTGTAATTTAATGTGTATATTAACCTAAAACACGTTCCGCTTGATCTGACCTGATATGAATGAAAAATGCTGTTGAGCATCCTTCATGGCATAGTTGACTCTTGTCAGAATATGTTCAAGATATGTTGGGATTTAGTTTGGAGGACAAATCTTTGTCTCCAATCCTTATAGTTTGTGAGATTCACATTTGATGCTTCTAACAATGTCCATACTGAAATTTCATATTCCTTGTCACAGCCTCAAGAGGGCGACAAACAGTGCTTTCATCTCATCTTGAAATTGTGTGCATCCGACATTCAGTGGGCACAGGTTTGTTGTTGTTGTTTGTATGTGCTGTAAAGTATATATAAAACCCTAGTGACGGCTCTTTTCATATTAAACGTGTATTTTTTATCAGTTCATTTGAAGTAATTCTACAAGGTCATTGTGGCCATTGTATGAGATCCAATCAAAGTGTGTTTATCCAACAAATACCGGGTTAATCGAAAAACACACACGGCAGCATCACTCATTAGCGCCGAGTGCAAACTAGGGTTTGTATGGTATTGCCATCATGCCATTTACGGCAAGGAATGTCGCCTTCTAATTGGCTGTTTGGATTGTAGTCCACTGCAACATGCGTTTCCGCTTCCGTTTAGCGATGGAGGTTACAAGCAGTATTGCATTTCTGTCTTTCTCGCACATTTTACAATGACGAAGCCTAATATAGAAGGTCAAACATGAATTGTTTTGATAATAAATTCATATTCGACTACGTCGCGGTGTCCGTTAGGAGAGCGGAAGATGTCTAAAATCGGAAGTTAAATTGTTGTGGTTGTATTAGCATAACGCATTAGATTTAGCTTCATGTCAACAACACTGCGAGTCATATTTACAGTCCAACACGCTTTGTTTTGATTATTTTACTTCTGTTCTTTGTCACGTTATTTCATGTGGGTTTGAGGTGTCGTTGTTTGAAATGTCACTGTTTGAGATGGACAGAGAGGAGTCTGACAGGCTGATAGAGAAAGCCAAGCTGTGTTTGCGCTCAGGACGCAAAGAGAAAGCCTTGCAGCTGCTGTACGAGGCGCAGAAGATCTACCCGAGCACCCGGGCCAGAGGTTTGTATCATGCTGTTGTGGTTTGATTGACAAATCAGGTGTGTTTGGTCAGTGCGCTGAAATAGAAAGTGCAGCGTCTGGTTGTTGTGCGTTATATAATCTGTCCCCTGGTCAGCGGTGGGTTTGAGTCTCCCAGTGGTTGAAAAGATATGATATACCGTATATGATCAGTCTCTCTTGTGAAACACGTCTCCGTTGTGATTAAGTCTGAAGAAAAAAATAATTCCTGCTTTTCGCTAATTTTCTTAAAGGGATAGTCCACCCCAAAATACTAAATCTGTCATCGTTTACCCTCATTTGCAGGGGCGGTTCTAGACCACAGTAACTGGTTGGGCCAGACAGGGGCCACTTGTGCTTTTATGGGGCACAATTTTAAAATTCATCTTAACCTACTTTAAGTAGCCTATTATTCATTCAGTCATTTTTAACCATGTCATGTATCGCTGCAATCTCTAGAAGTAATCTATAATAATTTCAACTAAAATGAATGTTTCATCATGTTTCATTTATTTGACAAATAATTTGTATTGTAGTGTCAGGGGCATCATTTTTCAGGGGGCACGAGTGATGCAAGTCAAATTATAGCCAGTAAAACCATTACAAAATTTCTAATGGTGTCTATTGTTTTTTTCAGCAGGGGTTTTATAATTTTTTTATTTGTATTCAAAATATTCCCAAAATATATCATGAAATATCTCGATTCTCAAATATGTATTCACTACAGGAGGCCTTTATTCACCCCTCGGAGCAGTGTGAGGCACGTTTTATTATGGATGCGCACGCTTTATTTGACGACTTCTGGACTGTTCAACTGCAACACCCGCTGACTGCAATGATAGAGCTTGGAATAGCCAGAGACACAAAGTGTGTGTCTCTGGCTCTGTGCCAGCCAGCGAATGAAGATTTGAATTTAGCAGCTGGTGATGTTTTTCTTTTTTATATATATAGTTTACAGGACAAACTGCGCATTTCACCCAAAATTGTTTGGTGTGATATGATTCCAAATTAAGGGGGGCCAAGCTTGTTGACGGGGTTACTGAGCACTGCATATGCAGAACATATGTTCCCCCAGAACATTTACAATTCATGCCCCCCCCCCCCCTGCTCATTTGGTTCCAAATCTGTATGCATTTCTTTCTTCTGTGAAACACAAAAGAATTTTGAAGAATGTTGGCAACCACACAGTTTTTGTTCCTAGTGACTTCCATTGTATGGACAAAAGTACAACAGAAATCAATGGGACCCGAAACTGTCCAAAGATTCATAAAGTCAAGGCATTAAATGTTGCATACACTGCAAAAAAGTAATATCTTTGTCAGTACTTTTGTATTGTTTCCCAATATCTAAACGTCCCTAAATCAAGATACATTTACTTGAGATGCAAAATGAAGACTTGAAGTCTTGTTTTGAGAAATTGAACAAAATTAAAGGAATTTATGTTTAGACCAAGAACAAATATCTGGGGTATGAAAACTGGATTTCCCTTTGAATTAAGTTAATTTTGCAGATATTGATGGATTTTTTTTCCTTTTTAATGATAAATGCACTTCATTTTTGCATATATTATGATTTAAGAATTTTTAAACATTTGCACTGTAAAACAAGGCAAAAATACTGATGAAGAACATAGTAGAAGTTATTTCCATATTCTAGTTAAGATATTTTGTTTGTGTGTATGTGTAAAATGAATTAATAAGTAATGGAGATTGGTTGTATTTTCAAACTTTGAAGTATTGCTTATATTCTAATATAATACAGGTGCATCTCAATGAATTAGAATGTCGTGGAAAAGTTCATTTATTTCAGTAATTCAACTCAAATTGTGAAACTCGTGTATTAAATAAATTCAATGCACACAGACTGAAGTAGTTTAAGTCTTTGGTTCTTTTAATTGTGATGATTTTGGCTCACATTTAACAAAAACCCACCAATTCACTATCTCAACAAAATAGAATACTTCATAAGACCAATAAAAAAAAAAAATTAGTGAATTGTTGGCCTTCTGGAAAGCATGTTCATTTACTGTACATGTACTCAATACATGGTAGGGTGCCAAAATAATCACAATTAAAAGAACCAAAGACTTAAACTACTTCAGTCTGTGTGCATTGAATTTATTTAATACACGAGTTTCACAATTTGAGTTGAATTACTGAAATAAATGAACTTTTCCACGACATTCTAATTTATTGAGATGCACCTGTATATGCTGATATAATATAATATTAAAGTATTATTTTCCTTAGACATTTACTTTTAGAAAACATATTTATGTATTTCATTCCCTTCAATTTGGTCCTTACATTTTCTTTACTTGGTTTTAAAAAGCTCTTTAAAATTTCTTAAATTTGCCTTACTATAACCCAGTTAATGAAAATGGGGGACCAGCAGGAAAAAAAACCTTATTGTTAACTCCATATATAATATAATATGTTTTTTTTACACTTTAAAGTATTGAGTAACAACAACATGTACTTAATGTAGGGTTACGATAAGGTTTGGTTTAGTGTTATCTGCATGTAATTATGCATAATTTACATACGTGTAAAGCCTGGAATACACTACATGTTTTTTGCCCCGATTTTCCACCAATTTACAGTTTGGAGAAGTTGACTCTAGTTGCAGAGAGTCAGAGCCAGTCTGCAGATTTGTGTTGACAGATTCCATAGAAAATCGCACAGTGTATGATGGTCACAGACTCTGATTTTTTTTAGCTTCAGACTGATTCCACCCAGTCAGAGTATATCAAACATGTTTGATATTTTCAGCCGATTATAGAACACATATTGTTTTCATTTGTCAAGCATCTCCTAGCAACAAGGTGCAAGTTTCTGCATGAGATTTTTGTGATTGGAACAACTTGAAGGTCTGGTAGTAGTGTTTTAAAAATCTGTTCAGATTTTAAAAGTCATGTAGTGTATTCCTGCCTTTACCATTACCATTTTTTCCGTGTACACACAGTAAGTATGCAAGTACAAGCTGATTTTAAAAGTCCCTACACGTCTTTCTGATTTCTATTATTAGTACTGATTGATGCCATTGTGAAGAATGGCGGCACTCCCCCTAAAGAGGAGCGTACTTACACTCCTCCACCAGGCTGGAGAAACTCTGATGAGGACAGCCCGGCTCCACATCAGCGGCCCAGTACAAAAGAGAGAGCAGAGGGGTCCGGTGACGACAAAAAGAGCTACACAGAGGAGCAGCGGCAAGGAGTGCTCAGGTACTGACAGGAGTAGTTACCCAAAAATTATAATTCAGTCATTGTTCATTTATATACTTCCTAAACCCGTGCAGGATAAAGAGATGCAGAGACTTCTATGAGATTCTGGGGGTGCCAAAGGATGCCAGTGATGAGGACCTGAAGAAAGCCTATAGGAAGCTGGCGCTACGCTTCCACCCGGATAAGAACTGTGCCCCTGGAGCGACCGATGCTTTTAAAGGTATCTAATATGACCACTATGACTCTCATATGACCATTATGACCACTGCTGGTGCTAAAAAGTTTGGGTTGGTTTTAAAGAAAATTAATACTTTAATCAATAAGGATGTATTAAAGTGATCGCTAAATACTTTTAGATTGGTACAAAAAAATTATATTGTAAATAAAAGCTGTTGTTTTGATGTCTCTATCAAAGAATTATTTTTAAAAAATGTCATGGTTTTCCACAAAAATATTAAGCAGCACAACTGTTTTCAGCATTGATAATAAAAAATGTTTGTTGAGCACCAAATTGGCGTATTAGGTGATTTCTGAAGGATCATGTGACACTGAAAACTGGAGTAATGATGCTGAAAATTCAGCTTGCCATCACAGGAATAAATTACATTTCAAAATTCAAACAGAAAACATTTAAATTGTAATCAAAGTTTACAATGTTTCTGTTTTTACTGCATTAGCTTAATCAAATAATAAGAGACTTCTTACTTTCCCCAACGCTCATATTTATATTTAGAATAATGTAAATATTATTCATATTAAACTTTAATATTTGGGTTTCACTGCTCTTTTTCTCTATTCAGCTATAGGCAATGCATATGCAGTGCTCAGTAACCCAGAGAAAAGGCAGCAATATGATCAGTGTGGGGACCAGTGCCCTGCAGAGACATCCAGTCATACTTCAGCCCAGCCACGTCACGCGTACGGACACCACCGCACCTTCAACAGAGACTTTGAAGCTGACATCTCTCCGGAGGAGCTCTTTAACATCTTCTTCGGGGGCAGGTTTCCTACAGGTCTGAACCTCTATTAAAAGCATTACAGCTATAGAAATCATTTTCATTAATTTGCGTTAATGTGTCCATCACATTTCTCTGTTCCAGTAATGAATCCAATGCAAGCTAAATATTTCTGTCACATATTTAAAGAACAAACAACTCTTATCCTCATGCAGGCAACATCCACGTGTACACCAACCGAGGAGCTTCTTACGCTCATTATTACCAGCCCCGCAGACGCCGTACATATGAGAGACGGGAAGAAGAGGTGGAGGAGAGCCACAGTCAGGTGAGAAGATCTTGATCATATAGGTGAGGACACAAGTTAAGGGCTAATACAAGACCAATCCTCAAATAAGGATTATAAATAGGGTTAAGGGTTAAAAAAACACATACTATGTCCTTAGAAATGTACTCTTTAGAGGTCGACCGATTAATCAGGCCGATTTTTGGCACACAGCATCGGCCCGATTGTGCTGCAAATTAGGCCGATTTATAGGCAGGCGCATCTGCGGGCAGCTAAGTTGTTGCGGAACGCCATACCGGAGAACGTCTCAGGTTACGTATGTAACCATGGTTCCCTGAGAAGGGAACGAGACACTGCGTCCTCTAGGGGTCGCTATGGGGAACGCCTTCAACGTGACCGGTGTCTGAAGCATACATCTAAAAACGACAATAACATTGGCCGGCGACATCCTATGACGTCATTACCCTACGCGATCACAGTATAAAAGGGCACCGGGGTAACACGTCATCTGCTGCTTCATCTGAAGCTTGCGTCCGAAGCATGGCAAGGAAACTAGAGGACGCAGTTCCCTTCTCAGGGAAGCATGGTTACACACGTAACCTGAGACACTCCCTTTCGAGGGAACTTCGAACTGTGTCCTCTAGGGGTCGCTATGGGGAACGGTATACCCACGCCACCATGCTGAGGGGAGTGCATGCCAGAAAACCACGGCAAGCACTAAGTACCAACTCTACCATAGCCATGGGAGTTGCCCCTAGGATGCCTTGACGGCTGTCAGTAACATTATCCCCTCCGACCAAGGGCCTGAGCTGCATACCCTAAACAACTTGCCTGATAGTGGCTGGGCTGGGAAGCCCAAGCCTAGGGCAGAGCTCAAGGCTTGGAATCAGAAGAAAGAGATTCCTTTAAGGGGATACGGCCAGGTGTCTAAAAACCAGACCCTGGTCTGTCACCCAGGGGGCTACTGCCAGCTCTGAATGAGCTC